>NW_017307671.1:2360-3722 GCF_000935625.1 Nanorana parkeri | reverse complement strand
TGCGATTAAGATGACCCTCTTGCCGAAACTTCTATACCCGTACCGGGTATTGCCCGCTCCAATACCCCTCCATCAGCTTAGAGTCATTCAGCGACTACTCCTCTCCTTCATCTGGTCACATAAAAAACCTAGGATACCGGCGAACTCTATGTACCAAAGTAGACGCTCTGGTGGCCTAGGTGTACCGCACCTTCAAAAATATTATTATGCAGCCCAACTAGCTACTATAGCTAAATACCACGCGACCACTGAAACACCATTATCGGTCTCGATCGAAGCCATGGACTGCGATCCATACACTATTGACAATCTCCTGTGGATGCACCCTAAACATAGAAAGGGAATCTCGAACACAATCCTGCTGCTTTCCATAAGTGGAAAGAAAAGGGCGTTACACACCTTTACTCATTTTATAACACCAATAGTATATTATCTTTCCCGACTCTACAATCAAAATACTCAATCCCACCCTCGGAGCTCTTTCGTTATTTACAAATAAAAAGCTTTATACAGACCAATGGCAATCAAAATGGTAACACCAATATTATATTATCTTTCCCGACTCTACAATCAAAATATTCAATCCCACCCTCGGAGCTCTTTCGTTATTTACAAATTAAAAGCTTTATTCAGACCAATGGCAATCAAAATGGGAACTTACAATCTATGTCCCCATTTGAAACAATCTGTAAAAAAGACCCCCACTCACCCGGCGCTATCTCACAACTATACATTACAGCCCTACAACCCACCCCAACCCCTCATCATCCATATATGGATCGCTGGCAGAAAGACCTAGACCTCGTGCTCTCCGAAGACACCTGGTCTCAGATATGGACCTCCACCAACTCCTGCTCTAAGAGCGCCAGAGTACTGTAGACAAATTACAAATTACTCCTTCGTTGGTATATTACCCCCTCCCAGGCCCAACACTTTGTGTTGGAATGCGAGGGCACTTTTCGCTGGCAGAAAGACCTAGACCTCGTGCTCTCCGAAGACACCTGGTCTCAGATATGGACCTCCACCAACTCCTGCTCTAAGAGCGTCAGAGTACTGGAGACAAATTACAAATTACTCCTTCGTTGGTATATTACCCCCTCCAAGGCCCAACACTTTGTGTTGGAATGTGAGGGTACTTGCTTCCGTGGTTGCCCTGCCAGCGGCACATTCATACACACATGGTGGTCATGCTCTGTTCTCCAGCCGTTCTGGTCAAACATTTTTTACATGATTTCAACTCTTATGGGCACTCCTGTCCCCCTTTCACCGCAAACAGCATTACTTAACGCCAAACCCATTCACGTCCCATTTTCTAAATTTTAATTAATGCTCCATGTCCTCTCCGCCGCTAAACTTACTATT
>NW_017307671.1:0-1072 GCF_000935625.1 Nanorana parkeri | reverse complement strand
ATTTCTTCTCCTTTATGCCCCGTTGAGGGTAAGAAAGTTAGAAAACGCTCCACAGGTACATTTCCTTCTAAGTATCACAAAATCACTGTGAGCTGATCAGTATGGGAATAATCTTCAGATGAATCTACGGATATTGAGTAGTACTTTGCCATTTTAACACGGTTGATGACAACTTCTAAAATCTTTTTCCCAGTGATCTGTATAAGTTCCTCACAGACATTTGCTGATAGATAGCTTGTACATCCTTTGCCCTTGTTTGCCTTTGTTTGGATGTGTTGTGCAAGGAAAGCATCGTACTCTGACAGTAATTCCAGAATGCCAAGATAGTTGCCATTGTGTGAGGATCCAATAACCCCTCTAAAAGCCAATCCTCTCTCGGCAAGAAAAGTGATGACACTAAGTAAACGTTTTACAAGGTTCTGCCCATAGCTTGTCAGCTCTTCAATCTGTTGTTGCATTCTATAGTCAATCCGACCCTCCAGTTTGGAATATTTAGCTGTATCAATCACAGCACGAATATGGTTTTGAGACTGCTCATGGGATGAAATTCGTTCACTGTGTTATGGAAATTCGCTTGGTTCAATGCACAAATCCATGCCGCATTAAACTGCGCCAAAGTATGTCAAACACAAATAATTCCCCCCGTGCTTAAAAGCACAGTTGTATTACGCTCTTTTGTGCAAGGACTGGAAGTACCTCTGTAGAGTCATGTAGAGTTAGGACACAGGAGATAGGTGTTTTACGCATGCCAATAAATCCATGCATTGCACGGGGGCCCTAGCCGGCGTCCATACATTCGGCAAGAAGACACTGCTCCGCCACGCATAAGATATCTACTGCAATGGTTTACTCTTAGTGGGGATTTAAACCGGGTCACGCTCCAATTGGGCGTGACGCAGCAAACCGGGTGTTGACTGGCAACTTTTAGCCCGGGGGGCAAGTACAACTTAGAGGCCCATGGTGCAGAAACTTGGCCCCCCTCCCGCTCTGCCTCTTCCCCCGCCGCTGTCTGCCACTTTTGCCATCCATGTAACAGGATTTTAAAAAATGGCTCCAGTGATGGACTACTAGT
>NW_017307670.1:427300-439149 GCF_000935625.1 Nanorana parkeri | reverse complement strand
GTTCCAGACCCTAACTGCTCTAACTGTGCAGAACCCCCTTCGCGCCTTGTGCTGGAATTTCTTTTCCACAAATTTTAGGTGGTGGCCTCTAGTCTTTGTTACGGAGTTAATTGTAAGAGTTTGTTGCTAATGTTGCTGTCACCATTGAACATCTTGTACATGAAAATCATGTCCCCCTTAATCTCCTTACTTCCAACGTGAACTTGTTTAAATTTAGTAGCCTTGTCTCATAGCTCTGGTCCTCCATTTCCCTAATTAGTTTGGTTGCCCTCCGCTGGACTCTTTAAAGCTCAAGCACGTCCTTTCTGTGGACTGGTGACCAAAACTGGACCGCATACTCCAGATGAGGCCGAACCAGTGATCTATAAAGTGGCACAATTATGGACTTGTCTCTGCAATAAATCCCCTTCTTAATACAGGACACGGCTCTACTTGCTTTGTTTACAGCAGTCTGGCATTGCAAGTTACCATTCAGTTTGTGGTCTTCAATGACGCCCAAATCTTTTTCTAATTCTGACTTCCCTAGTGGCATACCCATGATTGTATAGCCCGTTTTCTTATTTTTAATCCCAAGGTGCATTACTTTGCATTTATCGACATTAAACCTCATCTGCCATATATTAGCCCACTCCCCTATTTTATCTAGGTCCTCCTGTAATGTTAAACTGTCTAGGTCCGTTTCTATTACCCTCCTGATTTTGGTATCATCAGCAAACACTGAAACATTGCTACTCACACCCTCCCCGATGTTGTTAATAAATAGGGTGAACAGCATTGGGCCTAGCACAGAACCCTGAGGCACACCGCTCATGACACTAGCCCATTCTGAAAAGCTGCCATTTATAGATACTCTTTGTACCCGTTCCTGTAGCCAGTTCTCTATCAATGTACACACCATTCCATCTATGCCCATGGATCTCAGCTGGTATAACAAGCGTTTGTGTGGTACCGTATCAAAAGCCTTTGAGAAATCCAGATATACTACATCCACCGGCCTCCCTCCATCCAGATTTCTACTTACCCCCTCGTAAAAAGTTAGCAGGTTAGTCTGGCAGGAACGGTCTTTCCTGAACCCATGCTGATTGTCATTGACTATGCCATTATCCTGAACAAATTCTACCAAATAGTCCTTAATCATTCCCTCCAACACTTTACATACCACCGATGTAAGACTAACTGGTCTGTAATTCCCCGGTTGGCATCTTGCCCCCTTTTTGAATATTGGGACCACAGTAGCCCACCTCCAGTCACTTGGAACTCTACCAGTCATTAAAGAGTCCTTAAAAATTAGGAATAATGGTTTTGTTATAACCTGGCTTAGTTCTTTAAGTACTTTGGGGTGCAGGTTATCTGGTCCCACTGCTTTATTTGCATTAAGTTTAATTTTGTGCTGAACTACGTGTTTTATCATGTACATTAAACCTGTCTTTTCCCTGAGTGTATACTGAGGAGAAAAACGTGTTCAGCGCCTCGGCCCTCTCCTTGTCATTTGTGACTATCCTCCCATTCTCGTCCTTTATTGGGCCTATCTGCTCCTTTCTCACCTTTTTACTGTTTATATATTGGTAGAATTTTTGGGGGTTATTTTTACTAACTGTGGCAATATGCCTTTCGCATTCTATTGTAGCCGCCCGGATTACTAGTTTGCATCTTTTATTACATTCTTTGTAGCTATTGAACGCTTATGCTGTCCCCTCCATCTTATATTTTATAAATGCCGCTCTCTTGTCCTTGATGTGTTGTTTTACAGTTTTATTTAGCCATACAGGCTTAGTTTTCGATCTTTTACTTTTGTTACCCAACGGTATACACTTGGCAATTGCAATATATAATGTGTTCTTAAAACAGTTCCACGTTTGATCAGAGTTCAGGTTGTGGAATAAGATTTCTCATCTGTTGTCCTCCAATAGGTGGCGTAGGTTATCAAAGTTAGCCCTCCTGAAATTTAGGGTTCTTGTCCGTCCAGCCCAATTCCCTTTCCTGTATCCAATGTTGAAAGTAATCACATTGTGATCACTATTACCCAGTGTCTGCCCAATTACAATATCCTCAACTTACTGTGCATTATTAGTAATTATTAAATCTAGGATGGCATTTTTCCTAGTTGGAACCTCAACCATCTGGTCCATGGAATTGTCTCGCAACATGTTCAGAAATTGGCCCGCCTTTGTCGAACCTGAGGTACCATTAACCCAATTTATATCTGGGTATTGTTGGTTATGTGTTTATTTCAAGCACTGAGATCTTGAGGAATGCTGAATTAAGTTTTACTTGCTTAAGAGAATATTACATCTGTGTATACAGCATTATGCAGGAAACATACAGGTGAAACTCGAATAATTAGAATATCGTGCAAAAGTAATTGCAGTAAGTGCTGCAAAAGGGGCCCAAACCAAGTACTGGGTACATATGCATGCTTGTACTTTTCAGAGGTCCCATATTGTTCTATGTACAATCCTTGTTTTATTGATTGCATGTAATAATCTACTTTTTTGAGGTTGTGGATTTGGGGTTCTTGGGGTTTTCAATGAGCTGTAAGCCATAATCATCACAATTATGACAAATCACGGCTTGAATTATCTTGCTTTGCATGTAATGAGTCTATCTCATATATTAGTTTCACCTTTTAAGTTGCATTAGTGAAATAAATGAACTTTGCACGATATTCTAATTATTCGAGTTTCACCTGTATATATAGGAGAAACTGCTGTGTATCAAAGACAGCATGCATATAGAATACTAACATTGCACTACAGCGCCATCTACAGCTCAACAGACAAATGATCAGTATATGCTGTTGCATTTCCAACACATATTTGGTCATTGACATGGCCCAGGATCCCAGCGTGTGTGCGGCAAAGAGAAAAGAGTGGAGATCTGTCATGTATAGGTGGTAGTGCTACCGGTGCTAAATGACCAGTGTCCGGTTGATGTTGTAAACACAAAATGCCAAATATTACATTTTACTTTATTCACAATATCACATGCAGGTTTAAAGCATCCCAAAAACAACTTGTTTAAAGGATTTGTCTATTATTATTGTTGCCCTTTAAGCCGCATTAAAAATACTCTGTCCTCACTGAATAGTATTTCTTTTAAATGTTTTTGCATTGGTACATGCCCCCCATGGCAGTGCACAGCTATCACAGCTGTCCTTTTCAACAAAATATCGCAAATTGGTCTTAAAATAGTCAGAATAAAAACAAGATACACTTAGACTCCCTTAGACTTCAATGGGGTTTGCCGCCAAGTTCTGGTTTAGCCAACGCTTTGGTTGGTTGCCCAGTCCTCCTCTGTATTTTATCATATAGGTTGAACATGAGGTGTTTAAAAGATCCACCTGCAGCATCAAATGCTCTAACTATGCCCCATTCTTCATTATTGTATTTATTATTATTATTTCTGTAACGTACTGATCACTGATCTGATGCACAATGAGTTGTAGATATCATTTTTAGATTTCCTTGAAACCTGAACATTATTTTAAGGGTTCCTCTAGGGTTAGGGTTGAAATGGAAAGTCCACCAAGCTCATGTTGTATATGTGTGATGGTCAAGGTCTCCACAAACATTTGTCCATATACCGTGTTTCCCCGAAAATAAGACACTGTCTTATATATTTTTTTGGCTCAACAAAACACACTAGGTCTTATTTTTGGGGTAGGTCTTATTTTTTATTTTAATGTACAATAATCCAAAATTAATGCAAATCCAAATTAAATAATCCAAAATGACAGGGATTATTTATAGGGTGATCAGGGCAATCAGGCAATCAGTGGTGCCGTACCTTTCCAAGAGAAAATTGGTAACCAATCGCTGGCCAGAATGATCGAAGCGCGCTTTCACTATAGATTCCTCACAGGCGGAGTGCATTTGTTATCACTCTGCCTGTGACAGGGGCCGGCGCTATAGAGGAGGCATCGGCTTATGCGGCTCTGCTCCCTTCGCTGCTGCCTCACTTCCTCTAGCACTGGCTTTGTTGGCATCGCCGATTCTCTCCTGCCTCTTCCACGGCTCCTCAAGTTCCCCCTTATGCCACCACCAGCCCTGGGAATGGTCACAACTAGGTCTAATTTTCGGGGTAGGTCTTATATTTCCGCAATTCACAAAAATAGTACTAGGTCTTATTTTCGGGGTAGGTCTTATTTTCGGGGAAACAGGGTAGTGTAAATTTCGGTAAACCTAGTAATTCGAAATAAGATCTCACTATAATTCATTCTATCCTCTCTGTAAATTGTCAGAGCGGTAAAACAATACTCCACAGCCTTCTTAAAAACAGCTGGATAATTCACATCCTGGTACCTCTTGCCAACAGAGCTGTCGAAATAGAATTAGCCTTTGGTACTCTCGTCTGCATGGAGTGCCAAAGGATAAACAGGAATATGTTAGATTGGGTTCATTAATGACAGATCTCGCTGCTGCTTGGATTTACAGAGTAATTTGGTCGACTTCTAACGCCTCATCTGGGACATTAAAGGAAATGTGTTTCTTTCAAGTTTTCCTAATTGTGCATCGCACCAGTGAAACACTCTATCCCACAAATGTAATAAATGGGCATTTATTTCCATTAGAATAGGCAGCACCAAGCAGGATTCTTCATATGCAGAGATAAGCCTCTCACCAAAAGATTAAAGGAAACCTACACTCAGAGAAATACAGGGGCTGCCATTGATGATCTGTTTTTAAGAATACTTAGTTGCCTGGTTGTCTCTAGCTTTAGTACTGTGTCAGCCATTGAGCTGGGAGAAGCCTTGAAATTAGAAAATCAGGGAAGACACAATTCCTCATCTGTATACTTGTTTTGATTATTTAAAAAGTACTAAAGCCATTGGATCAGCATGACGACCAGACATCTAGCATTTTCAAAAGGAGAGGTCAGCAGTGGCAGACTACATATTCATAGCCTTCATAACAATTAGGGATGAGCCCGGGTTTGGACTGAACCTGGTCCAAACTTGAGCTCTTTCTCACATGGAAGGAGCTCCCCTGAACACAGAAAGAAGCCCCTTCCCCTGCTGCCTAATCAGCTGGGGCCGGGGAATTCCCGCAGCTGCATGTAAGCAAAGGGACTCGATGCAGTGACATCATTGACCTCATATGGCTACATTGGTATATTTGGTCAATGACATTGACCTAATATGGTCATGTGGCAATATAAGGTCAATGATGTCAACATAAGCAGCTGATTGGGTGCGTGGCCCCTAGCACTCCCATGTTGGTAGGAGCTCAGGTTCGGACCTGGTTCGACCCGAATCTGAGCTCATTCCCAGTAACAGCGCTGCTCTGAATTCGGGAGCAGTGCAGCAATGTTCTCACCCCATCGCAGGAAGGTACACGAGGTGGACTGGCAGGGTTTGTGAGACTTTGAAGGGGGACTAAGAAACTGTAAATACTGTACAGATGTAATTACGATTAAGTGTTTTAACACTTTTTTTGTAATGGGAGGTCATCATTTTCTTTTAAACTTCCTGTAATAAAACATAAGTGCATCTTACTGCACAGCAATAATGTAACTTCAATCTCTAGTTACTATTCACACACAGCAAATCACCTTTAACTCATCCTACATATATTATTCATTGCAAACTTTGGCTGATGTACTTTGCAGAAAATCAATATTAGACCATGTCAGAGTTTAACCAAGGAGACTTCACAATGGACTTTAGAAATGCCTTAATGCGATGAGCACCTTGTTACATTATAAATAATTCCAACGCTCTAACAACATCTGTTTTATTTCACCCTGATTGCACTTTAAATGAAACTTTCAGTAGCAGCTTAAGTATAAAGACTTGTAGTTTACAGAACGTCCGCAGCAAGCTTGCCACATTAAACATATAATGGAGTCAGCAGTTGAAGCTCTGGGCACATGTTGTACTCGCCAATCCCTTATTTTCTGTTGTCTTAAAATCCTAAATTCAGTTTCATGTGGTCTCAGCTCAGCTGCAATTAGTTTGTCCATGGAGGAAAAACTCTTGGGCTTTATGTTTAATGGATGAGCACAGAGTGAGTATGTCTGTGGCTCAGGGAATGCTATAAAAAAAATTTGTTGAAACTAACTGACAAGTATGTGTCAAATTGCAGGGACTAGTTCTATGTGTCTGTGGGTGCTTGCCTCCGGATTACAAAAACTGCACATGCTTTAGATACATGGTACAGGATACCTGAATTTGGGAGTTTTGGGGGTTTATTCCGGTTAGCAAAAAGTCTGTTGACTAAGTTAAGTTTTTTTTTGGTGGCTTGTTGCTTGGTATTGCTGATAAAAAGGTGAGTACAGTACATTCATTTAGACTTGGTGCCCATTACACATTATAGTTGCAGACACTGGACATGTTCTACATTTAAAGTGACACTAAACTCTGGGGTTAAATCTTAAAAATGCATTCAAGTACCTTAACTATAAACAAAAATGTATCTTATTTGTGTATCACTCGGCTGTAGATCCTCAAATCCTTTCTGAATTGGTGATGACAATGTCCTTCCTTCTGGAGGGGGGCTACTTTTGTTCCCCATTGTTCAAGCTCACTCCCGGGATGGACTACAAACTCACGTTTAGTTAACTAATTTGTACTGAGACTGTAGTCCATCACAGGAGTGAGTTTGGAGCAGTGACTACTTTACAACAAACACAGGGACAAGTAATGGTACTTGATCATTTTTGTCCCGTAACTTCCTAATGGTCCTCATAGCTGGGGATGTGGTAGGGGTGTGCCTATTGCCTAAATACATTGTACTGGAATGTGTCCCTCTTGCTCATCTCAAAAAGATGGAAGGAATGCAGATATAAAAGACACAAATTAATGCAGGAAGTGTATTTTAATTGAAACTAGTGTAAGTACCTAAATATAACTTGATTTTTAGTATCGAGTAATCCCATGTACAGCAGCACTCTGGGACTGGGAGGGGGAAGTGCAGCACTCGAACCAATCAGATATGCTGCATAAAAGTATGCTGACAAGGAACATGCTAATAGGTGAGCAGCGGGAAGACTTTATCAAACTGCTGCAGCGTTTTTGCTATCCAATAAGCAGGCTGGGGTAGAGAGAGTACACCACTGTATTCCTTCTACAGTCTACGACTATACAGAGAAAGTGGTATTGTTAGCCTGGCTGTTTTCATGTGGCAGAGGTGTGTAAATCTCAGAAATAAAGCAAATCCTTTGGCAGGTAAAACAGTTCCCTTATATGTATGTCATCTGTGTATCTTGCTGTTTGCCTGGGGTTCAGCTTGATGTTGTGAATGAAAAGCTATTTTAAACATTGAATGTGTTGCTGAATTCTGTTGACTGCCTGTAGTTTGCAAAGAGGATCAGTGGGTTGCAATGTCCTGTGGAGCTGGTAGAGAGATGGTTTAAGTGGAAGAATCTTGCATTATTATATTTATGATATATATTATTGTAGTGGGATTCTGATATTAACTCATATATTTCATATGAATATTAATCAGAAAAAACACTAATCAAAATGATTATAGTTAGGTTACTGAAAGTTTTAGCCTTGTAGAGCATTTCACATATAATAGGTATAATAGATACATTTAAAATGAATCCTCTACTTTCATATCAGCAATGTTTAGTAGAAAATAATGAGAAAGTAAAACAATAAGTACTGCATTTATATAGTGCACAATTATATAGTGGAAACATCATATCTACATGCACTATAATACACACATAATGAGTTGTACAATCTAAGCAACATGTGGAACGTTTAGCTTTGTAGGTTAAGGTAACTAGAGTTCATGTAGGATCTTTAGGCCTTATAGGTTGAGGTAACAAGAGTTCAAAAAACAGAAAGTTATGAACAAGTTTCTGACCTCGGCTTAAATGAACAATATGTTCAACGTCAATACAGTTGTCCTCTAACCTTGATAAGAGGGAGTATAATTAAGAGGCAATAACCCATCTAAGGATCTTGACACAATCAAACATCAGTACTGGTGTCATTATTATATTCATTTTTGAAGGTAATTCATGGTAACACGTATGATTATTTTGTTGAAAACTCTTTAAACAGGGGCCTGAGAGCCCATGTTAATTGAACATGCCTAAAATGCTGTGTGTTACCTGGCGGACAAATAAATCTACTTGTTGAAGATCTGCCCGGTGTCGATCCTCCGTTTATTCTACTTCATTATTATTATAGTAGCATGCTCATATATTGTATCTTGTTTTTGAATTAAAGTATGCAGGGTTCCATTGAGGACCTCACCTTCTGACAGCGGTCTGGCATGCTGAGTCACTGACCTATGACACTTATGACACTTATGCAGATTAGAAGGTCTGTCTTTTCTGATCTGTATTCTTTTTTTTTTAACTTAAGTTTTTCTAAGTTTTTCATTATAGTTTCAATGTAATAATGTATAGTTATCACTAGACTGTACAAACAGGTATAATTAGTTGTCGCTCCTTTAACCCAACTTCCCCACATTGAGTAACTTCTCTTTCCCAATAAGAACAACCTGTATAGTCATTCAGTATATGGGTTTTATTATATATCTATTTTAAATATTAGCATTCATTTCTTTTTATTTGCTATAATACTTATTTCCTCTGAGATTACTCCCTCGGTAGCTTGGCTCCAACTCAACCATGGCTCTTGTATTTTCTAAGTTTGGCCTCTGACCCTATACTGTATAAGGGTAAGGTCCCATTCGCACACTGGGGCTGATTGGGGCATTCTCACACATTTCCCTGTGAGGCTCATGAGAACAGCTTTCGGCTGGAAGTGCTATACAAAGCAAAAACAGCTGACAGCGCCCGCAGCCATTTGTGGCTATTCGCATGTAATAGAACATACTGTGATGACCTGCGGACAATCGCCCTTAGACGCAATCAGTAATTGCTTTTTATATCGCTTCCCGCCCACAGCTTTTCACATGGGGCCCCCTCCCGACCATGTGATCACTGTGATTGGTTGCCACAAGGCATTGAAAGCCCATCCTGCTGGTTCCTGATCTTCACTGTGTGATTGGGAGCTGTTGGTGACTGTGTAGTTACAGTGCTGGAGGCACGAGATTCCCAGCACAAAACCTATGCTGGCCCACCTCCATGCTGCTATATATACAGGGCTTGAAAAATTTGATAGTGTCTCACCAGTCAGTCAAAAATTTCACCAGTCAGCATTGCCTTGCAATTTATGTTAAAAAAGTTTGGGGACAGATAGAGCTTTCTTTTGGAGGTATATAATCACCACGGGGAGGGGGTATTTTTTTTAAACTATATAATAAAAAAAGTACCATAAATGTAGAAAAAAACAAAAAAGTTTCCCTACGTTATGTTATAAAACATTTATTCTTACCCATATTTTTAGTAAAACATAAAAGTCGGGGTCACGTCGGGTAAATAGACACCAAACATGTCAAGCCTTAAAATTGCATGCGCCCGCAAAATCGCAAAAAAACTCCCATAGGCGACGATTAAAACGATTTTACTGTTCATCAGTTTAGTGTTATCAGTGAATAAAGAAGAACTCTGGGGTTAGGGATTTTCCCCATAGTTCTCCTTAGGGTAACGGGAGGACACAAACTAGCGTCCTCCCGTCACCCTAAGCTCAGTATATAGGGAGCTGCAGCTCGCAGTATACTGGGACGCCGCAGCTGAAGCGGATCCCGACAATTATGTCTGGATCCGCCCAGCTGCGTGAGTGACAGCTGGCTCTGCCTATCTAGAGGCAGAGCCAGCTGTACCTGCCCCTCCCCCATCCGTTCCGCCAGTCAGCGCTGGAGGATCGGAGCGGGGGGCGAGGAATCCCGCCCCTTGAGTGACAGCTGGCTCTGCCTATCTAGAGGCAGAGCCAGCTGTACCTGCCCCTCCCCCATCCGTTCCGCCAGTCAGCGCTGGAGGATCGGAGCGGGGAGAGAGGAATCCAGCCCCTCCCCTGTCACGGTGACAGTCTCATTGTCACAGGTCGGCTAGAACTATGAGGTGAGTGAAAAGCACTCACCTCATAGTTCTCCTTTAGGCTGGGTTCCCACCTAGGCGTTCGAAATATGCGTGTATGACGCGCGTTTTGGGGTACATGTTTTAACCGCGTTTTGCAGCCCTCAAAACGCGCGACAAACGCGCGTTTACGAGGGCTATCCGGCTGTATCCTAATGGATACGCGCGGGCATAGGGCGTTTTTCAGCACGTTCCGACACGCTGAAATACGCCCAAGTGAGAACCATGCCCATAGGAAATAATAGGATTTAATTTGCTTGAAATGAGCGCGACAGTTGGGAGCTATGGGAAAGCTGTCGCACAGCTTTCATGAATTTGGCACGCGACACATTGGGGGAGTTTCTAAAAACCGGAGCAGCCAAAATCTGGAGCAGCTGCGCATGGTGACCAATCAGCTTCTCTCTTCAGTTTGTTCAGTTACGCATTGAAAATGCAAGAGAGAAGCGGATTGTTTGTCACGCACAGCTGGTCCAGATTTGATAAATTCCCCTCATCATGCCATCGATGTCTTAAAGAAGAACTCCGGGAATTGTTTTTTTTGCCCCTGCCCCACTGCAAGGGTTACCTGCTTGTTTTTATCTAGGGAATAAAATTAAAAAGTTATACTCAGCTGATCCTCGGAGCCTGGCGGATGTGACAGTGCTCCCCCCAGCCTGTTTCCTCATCCACTGCAATGTTGGTATGTCCCTCAGCATCCTGACGTCAAAATACACTGATAGCTCAGGGACTTTAGACTGCTGCAGCAGAGGGGGAAAGACGCTGGAAGGACCAGTCTAAGAACAAGTGAGCTCGGAGGATCGGGTGAGTATAACTTTTTTTTTTTTTAATCCCTAAACGAAAACAAGCAATTAACCCTTGCAGTAACAAGGTAACAAGTTACTGTGTGTGCATCTGTTCACAGCGCTCATCATCTCATTATGGAATAATTATAAGAAGAAAGAACCGAGTTCCCATGATGCTTTGAGAACTGTACTGTGAGCCCCAGCAGACAACAGCAGGAAGAGATGATGTAGTCGAATTCCCTGCTGCTTATTGGTGGGCTGAATTTCGTACCCTCCTTGATAAATTGTGTGCGGCTGACTAATTGGAAACTAAACTCTCTGTGCGTCATGGATCTTCATCTCAGCAACAGCTTGCTCTCAATTAATGTTAAGGTTAGAAGGAGGAATTAATTGGCACCTAGTACAGCCGTATGTCAGGACACTTGTACTACATTCATATAAAAATATACCAAAAAAATGTGGAAAAAAAAAAACTTTGAATAATGTATATGCGTTAGAATGTCTTTGGCTAATGCTGATGCATCTTGTATTCGTGCCTCTGCATGAACTGATTTATTTATTTATGTGCATTTTTATGTTGTAATGTTTTTAACATCTGGAGATTACTGTAGAGTACTATCTGCACGCCAGTCTAAGCATCACTCAGCGATAATAAACAGAAACAGCAGAATAGCTGCAATTATTTATTAACGTAAAGAGAGTAAAATAAGAAAAACTAAGAGTGAACTGGCTTAGAACTATCTGCATGGAAAGGGACCACGACCAATGAGTCCAATGCAGTTCCAGAAAGAAAAGCACTTTTTATGGCAACTATTAGTCAAACCCATTTGGATTATTTTTTTTCTGTGGTTTCTATTTATTTGCAAATCCTTTTCATTCAATCCATCTTCAATCATAACCTGCTTGGCATCGCTGCCAATTCAGAAAACATCCTTAAACCATTTTATTTTTAAAGCCCAAGATCAATCTAAAAAACACAACAAGTTAAAAAAGAAACAGCGTATTAAGTATACAACAGAACATACGGTATATCTACAATCCAAGTTTTCTGTAATAATAGAAAAGAAAAGGCAAAAAGAAACTGAAAAAAAAAGTTTAGGGAAAGAAAATACATTTTAGAGTTTTCAA
>NW_017307670.1:406033-427288 GCF_000935625.1 Nanorana parkeri | reverse complement strand
GTTTTATAAAATATCTTGATCCATAAGCAGTCATCAGAGAAAATATATTAGGTAATGACATCTTTACATAAGAAATATATAGTAATAAATCACCTGCAAAAGCAGTCATTTTCATCTCCCTCTTTCCGACTTTAATACCCTTAAAATCCGTCAATATCTCCAATAATCTCAATATAGGATCCAGTGCCAGATTAAACAGAATTGGCAAGAGAGGCCATCCTTATCGCATGCCCCTCTGTATATTTAGTGGATTAGAGAGTTTATCAAGAGTCCTGTGACAGGGTTGGAGTAGACGTATTGAATATACATGGAAAACATCATGCCAAAGACCTAATCACCAAAATATTGCTAAGCTATGCCCACTCCACCCTGTCAAAGGCTTTTTCTAAAAGTTAAAAGAATTGACTTTGAATTATGGCTCTCTGAAGATATCACAGTCGCCACCTTTGCTGTACAAATTCCTACCATCGAGTATCTATGTTGCACAAAGCCAAATTGGTGGGTAGTCTACTAATATAGGCAAAAGTCTCTGAATCCTACTCGCCCTTATTTTAGCCAACAATTTAAAGTCTCCATTAAATGGAAATATGGGCTTATAAGAGGAAACTATTGTAGGGTCTCTACCTTCTTTCAAGATTAAAGTAGTGAATGCTTCAGTAAAATCTGGAAAGGGAGTATGGTAACTCGAGATGTTATTATAAACCTCTATAAGCAAAGGAGTAGTCTCTGATAACAATATATTACAACATTATTTTATTATTTATTTTATATGCTGTTTTAACACCTCTCTCTGGGCAGGTTAATAACACCTCCTAGCTCCAATTCTGCAAATGCAATCAACACCTGGTTGCGACTAACAGATCATGTGGATTGGAGCGACATTCACCATGCTTATTCCCAGATAATGTTTTGTACAAGTCATTCTGAATTGAGAAAGCTGGTTGGATGACCAGTGACACGTTTTCAAGAAAAATACAGCAAGTCCAGTTGCCTTGACTTATTCTTTACAGATATACCATGACCTGGATGAATGAGAACCTTCATAGAAATATTTTATAACATTTCGCAAGAAACCCATCTGGTCCAGAAGTTTTATTATTAGCCAGTGAATGAATTACTGCCCGAACCTCTTCATTCAGTATTGGAGCATTCAGGTTCTTACTTTGCTCAGTTGTCTATTTTAATCAACCCACTTTAGCAAGAGGCGTATCTATCTAAATTAAAAATTGGGATGGTGTGGAATCAAGCTGATTAAAATAATCTTCAAATTGGCCTATTACAGAAGTAGGTTTGGTGATTATATCTAGCGATTGAGGATCTCTCAGCTTGAAAATTTTACCTTTTATACCAGATCTCCCTGCTAACAGTGAACCCGCCTTATTTCACCATCTATAGGGTTTATTTTGCGCAAAAAGATGGCTAATCTGTACTCCTGTGAATACATAGTCATTCAAAAGCATTTTGAATTTAAAAAAAATATAGACCTGTGTATGTCCATGGCTCCAAGTACGTTTGCTAACTGTCCAGTGGTGTTCCTAGCCTTTTTTGCCACCTGAGGCAGGGATTTGGGGATGGGGTACGGTGGACTCAATCAGAGCACCGATAGGTGGGTAGAGGAGGCAGCACCGCAAGACATGAGAGTGACACTGCCTTCTGCAGGCCCTGCATTTCCCCTCCCAGCTCTTAGCAATCTGGGACACTCTGACCGGCATCCTGCCCAGGTCCTGGCAACCAGTGATGTCACTGGTTGCCAGGAGCTGGGTGGTATGCTGGCCAAAGCATCCCAAGTTATTAAGTACTGGGCGATGTGTCCTTATACATCTCCTCACCTGAATCTTATTAACCTAGGGCGCTCTGGCTGGAAAGGAGGCAGCAGGCATATTGCAAACATTGTGTAGCAGTGCGGCCATGCCGTTCTGCCTGCCACCCCCTCACGTGACACAAAGAGTTGCCTCCTGATTAAAGGGACAGCCCTGTAGCTGTCTGTAAAAACACATTGACTTTGTATTAAATTAATTCATAACTGGAATACATGTTATACTTTAATATCTGCCCAGCGTTTGGTTATAAAGCAAAGCAGACAAAGAAAGGAAATTATTCTGTATCAGGACAGCTACTTTGCATATCAGCAGCTCTCCCACATCCAGAAGCTGAGACTACATTGTGAATGGGCTGTATGTGAAGAAGATATCGAGGGTGCTTACCATTGCTTGGTCCAGCTGAGCACACTGAAAGACGATGACTCGGGTGGAGAAATGAACGTTACAGCATGAAATAGAAGATAAGCCTCTTCAACGGCTCTTATTAGCTACATGCTAGCAATATAGAGAGACGAATGCTGGCAACAAGTCAAAACGCAAGTCTGCTTCCCTATCAGTCTCAGAGCTTTTCATATATTGTAAGTCTGAGCACCTGCCAATCATCAGCACCTTTTATATCATAAAAATATTCCTTCGAAAATAAAGATGGTCTGCGCGAGACATGTGACATTGGCTTATGTTGGAAAGGAACGCCAAGAATGTATAAAGTTAAACCTTGCAGTGGGGCTACCCAAGCACTACAAGGGTTAACGAACAACTCCCTTACATGTGTAGAACGCCACATTCAAAGGATCTTTACCTCACAGTTTTAAAATAAAGCTGCGGGTCACATCCCTGATACCTTTATTGTGAAACAGTTGAATAAGACCCCCTAAATCTCCAAGTAGACCATAAAACAACCCCAAAACACACCTACATGTGCATACCACCGCATATCAAACGTACACATGAAATACAATAGTTATGGTGCAAAAAATATATTAAACAATATGAAATAATGTTTGACGCATTAATATTCGAAGATATGCAAATCAATCAGCATAAATCATCAAACAATGTGAATAGTGTGTACATATATAAAGAATGATCAATAATAAAATATAAATATGTAAATAACTAAAGTCCATATAAATGACAAAACTTCATCCGATCCTCATCCGTGTACATTGCTGCTATCCTGTTAATTCCATTGTATTCGCCTGCTGAATATTGTGAGATATACCCCTTTGTGGGTTACAAGCTGGATCCACTTTTTATTGATGTACGTTTTTATTGTTTTTTTTGCGCAAAATAAATTTTTTAAAGATTTTATGCTGTGGGGTATATTTGTTTCTTTATCGGTGAGCTAAAATCCCGGCTACGATCCATTTGTATGAGGAGTGAGGAGGAGACCGTTTTATTGATTCATAGCCATCATTTGTTGGAAGCCATCACTTGGTTGGGGAAAGTAGTGTCCTGTGATTAATGCGATTTGACCATTTGAATCTGGTGAGTGGGGAGCATTGTTTTTTCTTCGGATTGGGATTATATGATTACACATATACATTTTTTCATCATTTTTTCATCACTGTTTGAACTGATCACGAGCCATCTTTGTCCTGTGAGTATCGGATGAAGTTTTCTAATTTATATCGACTTTAGTTATTTACATATTTATATTTTATTATTGATCATTCTTTATATATGTACACACTATTCACATTGTTTGATGATTTATGCTGATTTATTTGCATATATTTGAATATTAATGAGTCACACATTATTTCACATTGTTTAATATATATTTTTGCACCATAACTATTGTATTTTATGTGTTACGCTTGATATACGGTGGTATACACACATAGGTGTGTTTTGGGGTTGTTTTATGGTCTACTTGGAGATTTAGGGGGTCTTATTCAACTGTTTCACAATAAGGGGAGATAGCGCGGTGTATTGTTTTAGCACTCTCGTGGCCATATTGTTTTTTGCTTTGTTGGTCTTTCGCTGCAGCTGTCATTTATTTATAAATAAAAAGGGGGGACATGCACAAGCGCGAATACTAATATTTGTAAAATAACATCCCTGACGCCACCAGCCTCTGTGTGCTAGGCTAACGCATTTCCAGGGCACGCCCCCTTCTTTAGACCCATAGCTTGCCCTGTGATTGAGTTGGATAAGGCTTGAAAGTGGACCAATTGTGTTGCTGAGCCCTACTGATTTCGTCTTTTCCCATGCCAGCAGGGCTGTGACAAGCAGCTTTGTTGTAAAACTTGCCAGTGAGCTCTGTTTTTATCTTTCTACGTGTATTGAGGGATTCCCTGACCCTGTATGGGGCTGACACCGGGAGTGTGGAGAGGACGTCACTGCTTGAAGATCCCTGAGATTCCACTAGCGTTGAGACTAAGAAGTTAAGTGCATCTCTGTAACCACCAAACGTCTCCACCTGGGATGTGTCCTCAGGCGCAAGACTTAGGAAAAATTGTGTCCTGGGTTCTTTGCTCCCCCTTTATAGTATACACTGCCTGGCCAAAAAAAGTCACATAATCTAATATTTCGTTGGATCGCCTTTAGTTTTCATTATGGCATGCATTCGCTGTGGCATTGTTCAGTTAGCGTATGCAATGTCACAACATTTATTTCCGTCCAGAGTTGTGTTCATTTTTCACCAAGATCTTGTAGTGATGATGGGAGAGTCGGACCTCTGCGTAAAGTCTTCTCCAGCACATCCCAAAGATTCTTAATGGGGTTAAGGTCTGGACTCTGTGTTGGCCAATTTATGTGTGACAATGATGTCTCATGCTCCTGGAACCACTCTTTGACAATTTGAGCCCAATGAATCCTGGCATTGTCATCACAGAAGAAAAAATCCATTGATGGAAAAACCTGGTCATTCAGTATATTCAGATAGGCAACTGACCTCATTTTTTGGGCACATAATGTTTCTGAACATAGACTTATTATCCAATGTAAGACTTTGATCTACTTGCATAGCTAAATCCAGGTGGTGACTTTTTTAGTGTATATTTAGTGATCTAAATGGCTCTTTTGTTAGTAACTACAGAGAAGTTTTGGTTTTCAGTGATGTTATTCTATAAATCTTAGAGTGGCATACTCTATTATCTGGAAATTACATCTCAGCATTTCAAGAACATAAGCACTTTACCTCTCCAAGGACAACCCTTCAGTGAAGATTTAACTTCTCGGCCGTTATTATCTTCGGTAATCGCAAGTGCATCAGCTGCTTGTAAACTTTTAATTGGAGAACGGGCAGGCTTACAAATGGTTCCTGTGCACTGCGAGCGTGGTAATGTATTGTGTTAACTGAAAGTGGATTGTTAGGACTTCTTATTGTAATTATGCTGCCTGGAATGATCACAATCAGAGGCAAACTCCTCAGCAATTATGTGATTTTGTTTCATTATCATGTTTGTTTTTCTTTAGCGTTTGTTTTATGTGTGAGCTTATGAAATGATAATAAGGTTTTTGGTAATTTTTTCTTTAAAGCTAGCTATACATGATTAGCTAAAACGCATCCGGCTAGCTGCAGTCACCATTAGATCGTCAACTTTCCACCGAGCTCCTTCGAAGTTTGTCAATCTGGGTGATGTTGACTGATTGAATAGGAATCAACCAGGAGTTAAGCCGTGTATGGCCAGTACCCCACACAAGCACAGGGAGAACATGTAGTTAGTGCCCTGGTTGGGATTTAAACTGGGGACCCCAGGGCTACAAAGCAGGAGTGGTAACTACTAAGCTACTGTGATACCTAATGGCTGATAAATCAACAATATACTAAGTATTTAGACTATCAAATAAACCTATTTGATAATATCTCACTCCCAATTAAACTCTAACGCTCTAAACTACTGACCAGTAGCAATGGTCTAGGCTAGCCATTGTTGGGGCCCATACTGTATTGCAGATGTGACTAGAGGAAATAGCACGAATGGCCAAAGGCCTATCACCACTCCCAGGGGTTAGTCAGGAGAAATGATGTCCATCAGCGAGAGACGGGCATCCCCTTGCCGACACCTCCGGCGATGCTGAAGTCATCTGGTGTATCTTAAAGAGGGTCTCTGGAAGGCACTATGCAGCTTTCTCTGTTGATACCGTCAGGCTCCCCTCAAATCGTTAGGCCTTCTGGAATCACTCACTGTACTGGCTCGGCCGTTCGTCCAGGCTGTGATATCCCCGCTGTAGCAGTGATGCGATGTCCCACTGGAGTGATCGTCCGTGTAACACTGAGCATGGCAAATCCAGATGGAGGACTCTCTATATTTCTGCTTACACTCCCATAAACAGTGCTCACACAAAAAAGGTGGCCCCTCTGCGACAACCACACACGTCTGTCTCTTTTACAGGATTATCCCGGACTGAGCCTGCTCAGCAACCACAGCCCAGAATCCCCCTCCCCTCCAGGAAACACAGCCTCCTTGGAATTGCAGTTTCCACTCTCCTCCACAGCACAGCATGTCCCAGTCTCTGTATTACAATTCTCACAAGTCTCAGCATCGCAAATGATGTAAAGGTCGGTTAACTATTTACAATCAGGACATTAGTTAGTCACGTAGCATTGATGCAAATAGGGGCTACATTGATATGGTATATGACTTATATGGATCAATGAAAATTCAGTTCATCCATATATTTCTGTATGTCTTCCTTTATATAGTGTTAATACCCGATTCTACTTCCTAATGACTTCTTTTCGAGGGTCATAAATATAGTGAAGTTTGTTCTAACAAAATGAAGTTGTGACATCTTTTCAGGAAATAAAAACTCTTAAATGCCACTGCAATTACTGGGTCCTGCAAAGGTCAGCGCGCAGTAATCACACAACACGGCACCGAGCCCTCACTGCCTGTGTACTGTAATGTGTCACAGCCAACAACTGCAAAATCCCACTGTTTACCAATTAACACTTATTACCAGAAAAGTGAGTTCGCGGAAAGGGAAAAGTTTATAGAAAACTGCTCAGGAAGGGGAATTTATAATCTCCACTGTTAAATTGTTTCAATTGTGTAGTCTTACCTCTCATAAGGTATAGCTGTGTGTCCTGTTATTCTCTCTCAGAGCAGGTGTCAGCTCATTGTTAAAGTATTTGTGAACACATTACTGTAGGAAGCAATTAAAATAGAGCAAATAGTATTTTATAGGTGTAATTTCATGTGTTTTTGCAATAGTAATACTTTATATCTACCTATTTTTAGGTTTTTCCAGTGGTCACATGATCGTACAACATCCATTCACTCCCTCTTCCCCATAGCAGGGGAGCATGTCTATAGTAGAAGGGGACATAGGTTTTCCTATCTGTGTACTCTCTATGGGCAGCGGCAGTTTGTCCATTAATACAGCAAATCTTGGCAGGGGGCGTACTTGCTACACTGACCATGGAGAAACAGGCATGCTGTGCATCAGCACAAGGTCCTATATCTCCAAGAAGGAAGCATAGCTATGCAAACTGACCACGCCAGCATGGATCTACTGCAATCCATTGCCTGGTCAGATTGCAAAAGGACAGGAGGAGGACTGGCAGGATCGCCAGGTATTTCATAGGAAACTAATTTATAAAAAGAGAAAAGAGGCTTAATTTACACCATTAAATGGGAACACAGACACATACAGTATATGGACTTTTACATTTAGGGGTAACACATACAGTATATGGACTTTTAAATTTAGGGGTAACACATACAGTATATGGACTTTTAAATTTAGGGGTAACACATACAGTATATGGACTTTTAAATTTAGGGGTAACACATACAGTATATGGACTTTTAAATTTAGGAGTAATATACACTTTAAGCTCTGAAGCCCTTACAAAGGCAGCCCTGTCTGCTAGTTGAGCTCAGTGCATAAGAGATCTTTATGGAATTCTGATGGGGTGTAAAGCTTTAAAAATGAAGGTACAGCCAAACCTTGTTTTTTTAGGTTTTTCTCAGTGCCTTTGTATCATGCTTTTCTACTCTTGTATGTGCTCTGTATTGTATGAGAGCATCGACAGTGTGACATACAGTATGTAAGCATTAAAGCAGTAGTAAACCACCAGTGATAAAAGCCAAATTTTAGGCCTCCAGGAGATTTTTGCATATTTGCATACTATGGCACACTTACACAGCAAAGCAATGTCTTCTAGTGCTGCAATGTCCTCCACGGTGGGTGTTTCCTTCTTCACCTGGGTTCAGAGTCTTTGGGCATCTTGATTGAGCAGGACAGGATAATGTCACTCATCCTAGCAGAGAGTCATGCCGAGACTGTATACTGAGATGTGCATGCATGGCTCAATGTACACTCAGAAAAGAGAATGCAGACGGCTAAGGAGAAACATTTATGGCAGAAGAGACATTAAGTGGTGTATGTATCATGAATTTGCAGAGCCTCCACCCTGTGAATCAGTCTATGTGAATATTCCTTCTGTGCGAATAGTGGCAAAGGCTAATGTACTTTGTATATTTTATTTTTAGGTCAAATGTAATGTAAACCGCATTATGGCCACTACATGGACCTGAGGGGATCAATCAGGAAGCCAGGTGGTGGGTAATGAAGTTGATTGGCTGGGTAGCCTGTTTCCAAGCCAATCAGCATTGAGCTGGCCAAACAGCATGGAACCGGCTTCCCGACCAATCAGGAAGCCAGGCGCGGGTAATGCCCTGGAAGCCGACTCCATGCTGATTAGTTGGGAAGCTGACTTTCCTGCCAATCAGCATGGAGCCGGCCAAACAGGCACAGCTCCTTGCTGATTAGCCGGGAAGCCTGCTTTCAAGCCAATCAGCATGGAGCCAGCCAAACAGCATGGAGCCGGCTTCCTGGCCAATCAGGAAGCCGGGCGGTGGGTAATGTCAAACAGCCGACTCGTTGCTGATTGGCTGGGAAGCCAGATTCCCGGCCAAACAGGATCGAGCCGGCTTCCCAGGCAATCAAGAAGCCGGGCAGAGGGTAATGACTCACTGCCCGGCTTCTTGATTGCCCGGGAAGCCAGCTCCATGCTAGCGGAGGTACTGGTATCGGTACTCGGTATCGGCGACTACCGAAAGATAAATATAGGCACTCGATATCGAAAAACCTGTATCAATGCATCCCTACTTAAAAGTAAAATACAGAAAATTCTAGGAATTTCCTATGCTCCTCAGCACCATCTAGTGGTGGTTGTGTTGTGTGAACGGCATCTGCCCAGCTATATGCTGGATGGAAAGGTTATAGATCAATCCCATATAATTTAGATCAGTGGTTCTCAATTTGTGTAACCTCAGGACCCACATTTGAAATTGGTCATCAAGTCATGACCCAAGTCGCAGTAGGGGCAATCGATCTGTGGGTGGGAGGTGCGTTTGAGGTGCCATTCAAATGACAGGCACTCAAACACACACACACACAAAATCACAGACACAATCTCAAACACTCACAGACATTCTCACACACTTTTTTTTTTAAGATCCACACAGTCTCCCTACCTTAGGAGAACTGGAGTGGATCTTCATCCTGGGGTCCAGTGTGGGTTGCTGTGCCGTGATGGAGCTCCATCCATATCTGCAGTGCTTGTACAGCTCCCTTGCACACCCTGTAGAGGTGTCCTGAACCAGAATTTGACAGCACTCCGGTCCAGGCACCTCTACAGGGCACACGAAGGAGTTGTAAGCGAGACACTTATGAATGGAGCTCCCTCGCGGCCATAGCTCTAGCCCACGACACCTCAAGCTGACATTCGGCACCGGGCAGCATATTTTGAATGGCTGCTTGGTGTGAGAACTGACAGTGCTGCACAAGGGGGAGACTGAGGAGCCTCTCACCTAGCAAAGTGGAAGGCGCTCGGCGACCCACTGAACATGGGGTCGCAACCCACTTTTGGGTCACGACCTACCAGTTGAGAACCACGGATTTAGATCATCTTATTTAAAAAATCGTTAACTTTGTACCGGCAACCTCTAAAACCTCTCCATTTAGGACGATGAGGCTATTTTCATATACAACAATTGGCTTTTATAACTTCACTAATTGATCTGTATTTGTGAAATATCCTCGGGGCATTGAAATAGATCCATTAGATATTTTTCTCCCTTTTGTGTCCAGAAACCGCCCAGCTATATCATTTTTCCAAGGTAAATTAAATTCTGACTATGGCACACAATGACTTGGCAGAGGGATTCAGTTGTCTTGTACCTGCCTATTAGAACGGTACCATCTGCTGCTCTAAAGACAAAAACAAAAATAAAAAAAAATCCATGTGAAAAATGACTTTTATTGATGCAAATGTTTGTAAAAGCTTTTATTTCTCTTGTGAGCCTAATGACTCCCTCTAGGAAAGGAAAACATTTGAAGACACACTTTTCTCAGAGTTAATAATGAATGGAAACTGCGTCCAAGGCCATGCATCCGTCCCTCTATGGATACAAAGCTCGGATGTGCGGGAAGATCTACACAGCCTCTGCGTCTGTCAGGCTGTCATTGATTATTACAGGATGCTGGGAGCGGCTGTATGGAACACCCGTGACACCGGGGTGCCTCCTGGGTGCATAAACAAACGCACATACAGCCATCTGCGGCTTTGTGAATGAGCCCTTATGAGCACTTTGCACACATCACTTATCCACATTTGCATGTCTGTTCTGATTTTAAGAAAAAACCTATCTTTACTTATACATTTATTATTTAGCTCTAAACAATACATATGATCTAAATAATACATGTGATAACACATAGGAGTCTATTTATAAACAATTGGCAGAGCCATTCATCCTGGGAATCTCTGTAAACCTTCGTTCTGTACCAATAGAGTCCAAAACTATATTCTTTTTTTTGGTTGAATAGAATATTATGTAATACCGCATTATGACCACTAGATGGAGATGAGGAGCATAGGAAATAAGGATTTAGTAGCTCCATCTAGTGGCCATATTGTGGTATTAAATTGTACATATTTATTTCCTGTGCTCCTCTGCTCCATCTAGTGGCCTTATTGGGATATTACATTGCATATATTTAATTCCTATGCTCCTCAGCTCCTTCTAGTGGCCATATTGTTGTATTACATTGCAACTATTTCCTGTGCTCATCTGCTCATTCTAGTGGCCATATTGTGGTATTACATTACAAATATTTATTTCCTGTGCTCATCAGCTCCATCTCGTGGCCATATTGTGGCATTACATTGCAGATATTTAATTCCTGTGCTCTTCTGCTCCTTCTAGTGGCCTTAATTGGATATTACATTACATATATTTAATTACTATGCTCCTCAGCACTATCTAGTGGCCAAAATGCTTCTGCAACACAATCTGGAGACAACATCCTAAGCATGTTCTGACAAGCCACAGGTCTCTGTCTGGTCTCACAGACAGGCATAGTCCCGCAGTGGTCTGCGCATGGGTAGGGTGATCTCATGCATGGGTGGGGTGATCTCATGCATGGTGGGGTGATCTCACGATTGGCCGACTACCGCATACCTCTGCCAGACCTCATAGACCTGTGGCATGTCTGTACATGCATGAGATCTCAGGCTGAGATAATGAAACACTGCCTTCTGGGATGTGTGATGCAGGCATCCCAGGAGGCAGCAGCTGTCTAGATTACGTCATCCTTGCCTAGGTAAAGATTCAGAAAATGGAACCCTCCAACATTAAAAAAAATATATTTATTCATTAAATAAAACTAAAAGAGGGAGGGGGAGGAGGCAGATGAGAGCCATTTCTTTTTAAAGATGAAGGCCTGCTTTAGGCCTCCAGTTCACATCGCAGCGTGCGGATCCAGACCAGATCCAGACCGGGTGAAAAAAATGCGGCAAGCCCTATTTTACCAGCTCTGGATCTGGAACGCATCTAAAACGCATCTAAAACGCATCAAAAACGCATGCAAGTGCCTGAAAGCCCATGTTAAACCTAAAAAAAAAATATATATTGTTTTTAACCAAAACCGGCCCTAAACGCATCAAACGCATCAAAAACGCATACAAAACGCATTCTGCGTGTGCAGAAACCTGACCGGATCAGGTCTGCATTTGGTGTGAACAAGGCCTAACAGCGTGTAATGGACTGAGAGGCCTAAGGAACCTATAACCTCAAGAGGAACTTTGAATAAGAAAGGCTGCTACATACAGTATACTAAATATTGAAGGCTTATGAGAAAAGCAACATGTTTTCCTTTTAAAAACATTTTTTTTAACTTTATGCAGAACAGGATTAAAGCCGGTACAAACAATTTTCTCTACATAATAATCCGTCTTTCTTTCCAGCAAGCCCATGGCCAGCGGTTTTGATAACAGTTGATGAGTGAACGGGCTCATAAAACCCCCCCTACAAAACTCCAAGTCGTTTGAATGCTTTCTTCAACGGCTTAACAAGGATAAAAGATCTGCTGTTTTTACTTTACCAGACTTCAAAAAGATAATTCGCTCCATTGCAAAGCTGCCTGTTTCCCAAAATTTGCATCTGCAAATACACAGAAAGTTTCCGAAGCCTCAGATCACGTTCAAAGCAACAAATGAATTCAAAGTAACGGTAATGTATTTTGTACCATGTGTGACGGCATATTATGTTTAGGCAAAAGAACAATCCACATGATTATTTTTCTTACGCAGGATGGGATTTTCACCAACGGAGCCTGTTGGCACAAAATTGTTGGCGTCTTTAGTAACCTCCTTCTGGTGGGAATTTATTTTTCAAATACAAGATTGACCTGTTTTCCTGGTCTTAACCTGGCATGGAATTTTGTGATAAAGATAGACCTAGAGCCGGGAAAGAGAAAGGAATGTGCGGAAGACCTACATGACCAGAATGGGAAGGGGAACCAGGCTACAGAGGGTGTCACGTACCTTAGGGGAGTCTGAGTTCACGAGGGCGGCCTCTCTCACAGCTCCGGTCCCGGAGCACCTGGATTGGTTACAGGGGCGCCGGGGCACAGAGGGGCAAGGGTGCCAACGGCTGGTTAGCCTGTTGCGTCTGTGAGATGAGATGGAAATGCGTAGATCCAAGCAGGAAGCAGGATGAAGAGGATCCAGAAGGCTTTAGATCCAATGAGCTGAGGAAGCTGGAAGCAGAACACACAAGGCAGAAGGATCGTCGAGCAGGCCGAGGTCATCAAAGAGCTGGCAACGCAGTACAAGGGGTGAGACAGAATCAAGGTCAAAAACAAGCCGGGGTCTTCAGGGAGCAAGCAACAACAGAGAGTAGTCCAAGCCGGGTCAGTAACGGGTAATCAGGATACAGAAAACACAGGAACACAGGAAGCTGACGATCTGACAGCATAGGAGGATAGCTGAACACAGCCTTTATAGCCCAGTTGGCGCCAATTGTTCAAATGACACGTCGGCGCGTGCTCGTGCGCACAAACACACGCATGGCGTGCACGAACGTGAGCGTGACGCGCACGTACATGCGCACGTCCTTGCAAAGACGCTGCTCCTATTATGGCTCTATGGTCCACAACAGGCGCCTGCGCATGCGCAGACAGCGACACTCGAACTCTGGCTCTGGCTTTCTGACAGAGGGTCATAGAAAGTTAGAGGAGGATCGCTTATCTGATTGGGTGGAAGAGGGCTAATCAAGCACAGATCGTTGATCATTGAATGGATGTTTGCTGATCTCCATTTACTCTACTTGCTGACACTCTCAGGTGAGGGATACAGATACAAATACAGATACAGGGAGGGCCGGCCATGGCTGGTGTCAGTGGGTAGAGTAAGATCAGCAAACATCCATTCACAGTTTGTCCCTCTGATAAATGAACCCGGAAGCGGTGAGCATTTTATCACTTCCGGTTTCAGCGCAGTTCACGCGGCTGGTGATTAAGCTAATCAAGCATGTCCTGTAAAGTCATCTAAATCACTTCCGGCAGAAATCTGACAGCCAGCAGAAGAAGTGTTAACACAACTATAGCAGATAGGAGTGTGTTTAAAGAGTCCTGCTGCCACTGATGTATGGCATACTGTACATCAGTGTCAGCAAAAAGGCTAAAGCTGAAGTTCAATCAGCTCTTATTATGCCAATGAATGAGTGTGTTTAATCACAATAGGCCCTAAACAGTTAAAGCTGAACATTAGCCTTACGTACCACAGTTGTAAGGGGGCCTCTCCTGTGCTGAAATTACTTTCACTGCACACTGCGAGCTTTAGAAGCTGCAGCAAGTCAGATAGAGCCAGCCTCATTTCCTGGCTGGAGGAGGTCCAGCATCACCTAGCTCCTTCTTCCACAGCCTGACTGTCCCTGGCCCACCCCTTTCATTCACTGGATTTAATTTATTTCAAAAATAGAGACTCAGCATCAGATATGGGCGCTAACCAGTTCCTAGGAACTCCCACTTCTCCAAACCACCCATCAAGACCATTCATCGAGGCATTTTGATATTTGTGTAACTCCTCCCAAGATCCAGCCCACTGCTTGCATAGGAGAGCTCTTCAGAGGAATACTAGCTCTATGCCGGCATGGCATAGAAAAGCACAGAGACCTAGATATTGCATCAGTGAATCCAAAATATTGTAATGAAAAGGGGAAGGTTTTATTTAAAATGTCATTATCATGTTGAGGGGGGAGGGGCAAGAAAGATCCAGGGAAAGGCTAAATATACTCAGATTAAACTTCAGCTTTAAACTTTTTTTTCCAGGGATCTCCTTTAAGAAACAGAGAAGTAGATTTGAAAAACACAAAGAGAATGGATGCCATAGTGATAATGGTTAAAAATAGCTAAATAGAAAAAATGGATGCAGAACGCCGTTATTATTCCCCCCATTCTGTAGATGGCAGAGAATGTTCCATGGAAATGGAAGTAGAAATGATGAAAGACGAGGTGAGGCCCCCCACTGTTTCTCTGCTGTTCTGATGCTGAGAGTTATCATATCTTCTCCATCACAAAGCCCCGGCACCTGAATTATCACACAGAGGAGGACGAAGGGAGCCGGCTTCAGCGCCAGGTGGTGATTACATTTAATTAATTCCCTGGTGAAAAATTGCCCTTGTAATAATATAATAGTCAGGTATGCCTGCTGCTAAAACACCCTCCTGTCAGTGCGACGCCTGGTAATAATATTATGTAGAGAGCTGTGAGTGTTTTCTGAAGGGATTGTGAAAAATTCTTCCAGAAACAGCATGCACCAGAAAATCAGAACATCTTGGCCTCCGAGCATGCAGTTCTGTTGTATTTATTGTACATCGCCAACACAAGGACAGAAGCCGGTCGGTTGCTCTGGGCAACAACACTTTTGAAGATGCTCTAGTGTAGGTGTCCTTTAATAAATTGCTCCCCATCTGAGCACAGCTCACCTAGGATCAGTGGCGTCACCAGGGATGTGCGGCCCTGAAAAGTCAGGCACTAGGTAATGGACTGAGAGGCCAACAGTTGCATGAGACTTCTCTCGTGCAACTGTTGGGCTCTCAGTCCATTGCTGAGGGGGTCTGGAGGCATACCTTATGCCGCCGGTTGAACGTCCCCTCCTCTTTGTTGGTGGCCATCACCCAGATGGCCGCCGACAGGTAACAGCGTGTGATGTCTTCACACGCATGCTCAATGATGTTGCATGTCTGTGATGATGTCATGCGCATGCACAACGATGTCACGGCGGGGTGTCACCCGATACTTGCTCCGCCTCAGGACGCCCCTGCCTGGGATAATACTTACCTTCTTCTGTGATCCAGTGATCTTCTTCTTTGACAAGATCCCGGCCGCCCCCTCGTCATTCTACGCATAAGACCCATTTATTAATAATTTTATTAACCCTTGCAGTGGGTCTAGCTCTGCAGTGCAAGGATTATGTACTCGTTTAGGTGTAGGTGCAAAAATAACAAAGTCATACTCACCTGAGCCTTGCAGCCAACTTCCTGCAGCCTGTGTCATCGTCTGCTGCGGCAATGGTATGTCCCTCGTGGTGCTCACATTCAATACATGTATAGGATGTGATGACTCATAAGACCTTAGACCACTGCAGAAGAGAGGGAGGCTCCAAGGACTGGTCTAAGAGCCAGCTCTTATTTTTGCACCTAGACCAAAATAAGCACTTAACCCTTGCAGTGTGGGGGTAGCCAGGCCTGGATTTACTCTCTCTGCTGCCCCAGGTTCCTTAATGTGCCCCCTTCCCCGCCAAATTTTCCCCCAGATGGAGGGGCGGCAGGGTTGGTTTTAGTATTTTTTTCCTTATTTTTTTAAACTTTTTTTTATCACTTGTAAGAATGAGCGGCAGCTTCCCCGCTCTACATTTAGCCCTGCTTGTTCAAAGCAGGGCAAAATGTAGAAAACAACTACCCGCCCAGTGCCCGGAACTGCATGTCCTGGGCATCAGGAGATAGGAATTACACACCCATGCTGCCCCCCTACTCCATGCTGCCCCGAGGCCGGGCCTCGGTTGTCCTTGTCGGAAATCCGGCCCTGGGGGTAGCCCCACTGCAAGGGTTAAGAAAAGGTTTCTTTAATATGGGTATCAGAGGTTAGGGAGTCCCATCAGTGTGTGGTGTGTACTTGGGGCTAACGTCTCCCCATGTGTAGAGAAGCTGATTTACAAATAATTAAACGTCCAGACAAGACAGGTTCACTTTAAGATGTGCGCTAGCAGAAAGTCTTCTAATAAAGAAACTCAGAAGAGCTGAAACTGTTTATTTCAGCCACAGTGAGAGGCTACTACCTTGGGGAATTCGAATGTCACTATTATGTTAAAATTTCCAAAAGAGGTTTTCCTGGGGAAAGACAGAGCTGTCACACTTCAGACTTTCCTTATCTCATATATCAGTCCTAAAGGACAGTCTCCCCCCCATGACATATTTTAGACATTCATATAAACTGTAGATACGTTTCCAAATGTCAGTGAAGATTGACAGTGCATTGCTTTAATCTGAGAATATTAAGGATACATTGATTTCCTGGCAAAATAGGTTTAGTCAGTGACTTACCTGGATTTATTGAGCCATACAACGTGTCGGTTATGTGTCGGTAATTAAAGGAGCTTTCTGCGTTAGGTCCAGTGACTATCACCTATGTTATATTTTTTTGTACAATTAGCCTGTTTCTCTCCACTCCATGCTGATGGTTCACTTTAACATTCAGAGAATGGCAAACGAACTGTTTAGGCAGCCCTGTTTTAAAGTGACATTAAACTGATGACTAAAGTGACATCTAATTCGCCCCCCCCCCCCCCTCCATGCTGGTGTAAAGACTTACCTTGAATAATGCCTCTTGATCCGATCATCTTCTTTCAGCGTCGTTTTCAGCAGTCTCTCCAGCGCTGGTGCCGGTCTCTCATCCAGCGCTGACTGCTGTGTCTTATGTGTCCTACAGAGTCTGTTCGGGTGCATGCTGCCACGCTGCATGCATTGACTTACCCTGTGTCTCTCCTCTTCTCCCCGCCAAAGATCTCTACTGCGCATGCGCCGGCCCCATGATCCTTTGCGGCTGCCCTGAGAATCTTCAGATGTTTGGACGGGAGCGAGGGGCGGAGACACAGGTAAGTTTTACAATTTTTGTTAACTTTTTGTGTGTATTTTTTTATGTTTTTGCACATATCTACCGCTTGCTAGCAGTAGATATATGCAAAAACATATGAGGGTTTCATTGTCCTTTAAAACTTATATAGGATTTTATCTATTGGCTTTCCATCAATATAAGCCTTGAGATTCCAGTGGTAGTTGAATGTGGGTATAGAAAGGTTTTATCTTCTGTATTGTGGTGATTTCCATAGCAGTACAACAATGTTGAACAGTTCGAAGATCCTCAGCAGCAGCGCTCATGGAACAATGTAGTTCTTCTTGAGTAAACCGGGCTTTAGTGAGCCGTGCACAATAGCACAGCCATACAAAAAAATATTATGCCCGTCAATCACACTCTGTAATGCAAGGTCTAATTAGGATTACGTTCAGGTATTTTTGTATTGCAATAGAACAGCAGTCTCTTCATTTTATATGTTATAAAACTCACTATAAATTAAAATTAAGCTGTTGGCATGTATAGCTGATGACAACCAAATTTACATCTAATTACTTTGGATTAAACTTACATCCATTAAATTTAATATATTAAGCAACTCAGGTAAAAAATATATGTAATAAATACCAAGCTTACTAAAGGAGACATGTTGTGAGATACAGGTGTTTGCTTCTCATTGCTGACCTCCTTCTAGAAATGTTGCTAATTTCTAACTTGTTAATGTGTTAATGGAAATGTAAAAGTTATTTTCAATGTGTGTGTGAGAAACTCGGAACAGTTATTAACGAGTATTTTGTGGGTTCAGGGACTGTGGCATATGTATGCAATGTACACTGTGAGCAGGCTTAGACTTTATTTAGCCGTACCCCTTTATTCCCCTCCAAGTGTTAGTGTAATGTGGCAACACCCACCACTAGCTAAGTTTGCTTAATCAAAGCTCTTCTTATGGTACCTAAAAATGACCTAGGTATTTCACAGTCCTACCAACACCACTGATTTAAAATAATACCTAGTGGTCCTGCCAGTAAGGTCCTTGTTCAGGCACTTCCTTTTGTAAATTGACAACGGTTTGGTCCTGTTTCCCATTTGCGCTCCTTTGTTGTCATTCTGCCATAGAGACTTCCAATGGAGGCTACATGTGGCTGTTCCAAAACACACTGCACAGGTATGGTCCACTGTAGTCACCATCAGGAAATGCCATGCAGTCATTGCTAAAGCACATGCAGATAAGTGGCTGCAGGAGATTAGCAGCACTGAAATGCAACAAAGGATAAACACATCTGAATACAGTATTCTATTTCTTAAAAAAACAACAATTGTGTATGATACAATGGGGGGAATTTATCACAACTGGAGCAGGCAGAATCTGGAGCACCTACCCAACCAATCAGCTTCTCTCTTCAGTGTGTTCAGTTGAGCTTTGAAATAAAAGATAGAAGCTGATTGGTTGCCATGCACATCTGCTCCAGATTCTGTCCACTCCAGTTTTGATAAATTTCCCTCACAGTGCCTTAGCAAACTAACATGGCTATTCACAAAAGGGTGAAGAGTCTGGAGAAGGCAGGAGAAGCGAACAATCTAGGACAACATAGCTGAACTGTAAAGCGAGCTGAATTGGAGAATCAGCTATGTTGTCCTAGATTGTTCACTTCTCCTGTCTTCTCCAAACTCTTCACCCTTTTGTGAATAATCCTGTAAATGTCATTTATGTTATAGTGTACCTTAATACTGACCAGGAAAAAGCATGCTTCCAGTAAGGTCAGAATTCCTCATATACATATTTACTGGCCAATAACTTGGAAAATATTAAAGCCATCCGATCAGCGTGACATCCAAGTCATTACCATTCATCAGCATTAAAAGTTACCTTTTCATGCCGGAGTCCTTCCAACACTGGAGGGAGTGGACACTAGTAAAAGTAATGGACATAACAATGTTGCCTTTTGCCATTGTTCAGTTTTAATAATCCTTCAAAATAAATATTAGACAAAACACAAATAAAACTTTGTTTGTTCCGGTATTGTGTATAACACAGTTTGGATTACAGTGCGGTTAAATCACAGTTTCGCTGCTCCTTACCCGACCTGCCATAGCCAGAGGCTTTAATCAGCGTATTTGTTCATTGACTTGTCAATAACAGAGCATAAGAAATACAACCTAAATATATCTCCATCTGCGCAGTGGTTTACTCTCACTTGCGTTTATTTGATTATAAAGATAAAAACTGTCTACCTAAAATATTGTTATTTTTTTGTGGCTGACCTTTATGAAATGGGTAAAAATAGACTTTTCTGTTGTTTTTTTAATAGATTTACAAATAGACATTTTTCTACCAGAAGTTTAATAACAATGCAAGTGCAAAAAACAAAAAGAAAGGTACAGCGGCTTATGCCAAGGTGCTTGAGGCTTTTCAACATCTTTTTGGAGCCCACCATTGGTCACTGATGTGCTCACCTTCTCCTGACACGTGTTTATTTTTTTTTGTTCTTGATGAATTGATAATATGATTGATAATTGATAAGTTTACAAACTTCTAGATCGATATGGTTGTTAGGAGTGGGATAAAACTTATAGAAATTCAATATTTAAATGTTAATTTTTTTAACATAGATAATACCCTTTAACTGATCCTTGAGATATAGGCACCCTGTGAATCGGAGCGGCATCCTGTATCTCCGAGGTACAAGGACAGACATGCAAACTGACCCTGCCAACTTGGCTCTGCTTCTGTGTTTGGTGTAGTTGGAATGGAACCGGAACTGAGCAGAACTCGCAGGATCATCAGGTATATTAGAACAAACAGAGATTTAAAAAAAAGAACAGGCTAGATTTAACAAAAATAGCATGAAAACCACGGCACATACTGTATATCTGATTTTTATTTGGGGGGTAACACAAGGCTTTAACCACTTGCTGTCCGGAGCAATTTCTTACTATTTGCACACACATGATAAAATCGGAATTTTTGGCTAGAAAACAGCTTCAAACCCTATGGCCCTGCTAGTTGCAATTTGTTATGTTGCAGGGTATTTGTGCAAATGTTTATCAAACCAGTATTTTTAGGATAAAATACACTAAAATGAAATTTTGTGCACAGAAACAGAATATAATACCCATTTTTTTTGTAAACTATAAAATATGGGGTCACATCGGGTAAATAGATACCAAACATGTCAAGACTTAAAATTGCGTTCACCCATGAAGCTGCAAAAACCTCAATGCCCCAAATTTCCATAGGGGACACTTTAAAAGCTTTTACCACTCATGAATTTAGTGCTAACAGTGATTAATGGCTCTCTGAAAAATGATTGCTCTCACTCCGACGTTCGTGGTGATCTGTAACATGTGTAACTCTCTCAGCTCAGCTTCCCTGAAATTCTTGCCAAGATCACTAGGGAGAGTACAGTCTATAGCAGCCATCCATCTACTAACTTGGAGAAGGGAGAAGCGGGGAGCAGGGACTAGGGGAATGGTTTGCCTTGTTGTGTTTGTGTGTATGTGGAGACACACACAGCTTACTAGCACACATTTGGCTTCATAGAACCCTACAAGGGAAGGGAGCCACCCTAAAAAAGGGTATCAGGGCCAGTGCTCAGGGGATCAGTTGATTCTGCAGGAAGCTAAAACCTTTCAACAGCATAGAGCAGCATCCATTGAAAGGGACTTAATCAGCATTTGATTCATCTGTCATTCTTCTTTTTCCTTCTATTCATATTATAAAATTTTCCTTTTAGGCACATGAATTGATTGAAACCTTGCACGGCTTTTTCCTCAGTCTGCTGTACAGGAACTACAAGAGTCTAATACCAGGTCAAATTCAGGTACTTACACGGTTTGCATTTACAAAAGTATAAATTTAAGGATGTATTAATAAATACAGAGCTGCATTCATTTGTGTCTTTTATATCTACCTAGAGTTCAGCTTTAAGAGCCGGTTCACACCACAAACAGTGCGTTCCGGAGCGGTCAGGCTCTGGAACACACTGACTTTCATTCCGGCCGACTCCCTGCATTCAGGGGCAGGAGTGGGCGTGGCGGTGCATTGATGGCAATGGCA
>NW_017307670.1:361607-406023 GCF_000935625.1 Nanorana parkeri | reverse complement strand
CCCCCCCCCCCCCCCTCAGTGCGATCGCTCGCACCCGAACGCGTGGCACATCAGTGCCTGCTTTCCAGTCCAGTGCGATCTGGGCGATTAAGTGCGTTCCAGAGCCTGACCGCTCGGGAACGCACTGTGTGTGGTGTGAACCAGCCCTAAATCTCCTTTAGGTTGCCCATAGACACATGTATATGGATACATTTTTTAATTAATGTATTAGCATGCATTCAATTGTCAGCTTTTATTACCCTAAAAAGCTTCCTTGCAATCACTGATTCCTTAACACGGCCAGTAAGCACATCCTTCATTTTAGATGAACTACAAATGGGATTTCAATTTTCAGAAAGACTCAGTGCTTAAACATTTGACACGTTTATGTAATCTTTAAATTTTTACATTCTCTTGGCTCCGTATAGTGTAGAGAGACCTTCTCGTTTGATAAAGTCAAACATTGATTGCATTAATCAATGTTTGAGCAGACGGCTTTGCAAATGGATTTCTGCAGCAGGAATACATTGAAAGAATAAAGTGAGGTGTGTGTATCACAAATACGATCAAAGCACATTATCTCGCTCTTATTTGTGATTCACCTGTGCAAATAATCTAATGAAAAATGGCTCAGAGACATCAACTTTTATGTGCCTATTATTTAGAAAATGTATTAAATTATGTCAAATTTGCCGACACTAGACAGATCCGAACCATTTCTACAGTGTATGTAATGTGTCATTTAACCACTGTGCTGTGAGCAAAGTGCTAACAATTATTGACAAGCATTAAAGCACAACTGAAGACAGATAAAAATGAACAGCCTAGTAAAATCTAAAATAGGAAAAACCGCTGCAATGTTCACCTTTAATAACGAGACTTACCCGCAGTATTTTTTTCTGCCACTAGAGGTCTGATGGTCAGCATGATTTAACCTTAGATCGTCTTGGACCAGTACCCCCAGCCTATGAACGGCCAGTTAATGGAGAAACAACTTAGTGCTGAGCTCTTCTCTCTGTATCCCGGATTTCTCCTTCTATCAGAATGATTCTTGTCAGCACATGAACTGATTGGCTCCATGTGCTCCTTCTTCCTCTCCTAGTTTGAGTTCTGCTGTTCAGGGTGATCCTAAACAGCAGAACCAGGTCAAATCCAGGTACTAAGAATGCTTGTATTACAAAAACATTTAATTATGTATTAATTAGGGATGTCCCGATACCGATGCTAGCATCGGAATCGGGCCCGATACAGGGCATTTTGACATGTACATGTACTTGTCAAAATGCCCCGATACATAGCGCCGAAGCTTGCGCTATGTTTTTTTTTTATTAATTACCTCGCATCACTGCTGCTCCGGTTGGGGGCGCTCAAATAATATTAAGCAGAGTGTTATTGTAAATGTATTGTCTGCACTGTATTAGCAGTATATACTCTATATGTACTTCATATAGAATACATATAGAGTACACACTGCTGATATACAGTGCAGACAATACATTTACAATTATACTCTGCTAACATGAATGGATTAAATGATCTGTATGTAGCCCTGTACTATGGATCATTTAACCCATTCATGTTAGCAGAGTATAATTGTAAATGTATTGTTGCAGGCACTCTATATGTACTGTACATGTACTATATACTACATATAGAATGCACTGCAACAATAGATTTACAATTATCCCCTGCTAACATAATATGTAGCCCTTTACTACAGATCATTTAACCCATTCATGTTAGCAGTGCAGAATTGTATATCAGTTTGTACAATTGTACATATACAGCACAAATGTCCCGTACATTGCAGCAATAGATTTACAATGATCCCCTGCTAACATGAATGGGTTAAATGATCCATAGTCCAACTACATGTTATGTACTATTATGTACTATGGATCATGATTTAACCTATTCATGTTAGCAGGGGATCATTGTAAATCTATTGCTATAGTGTACTGGACGTGTGTACTGTATATGTACTATGGAGCATGATTTAACCTATTCAGGTTAGCAGGGCAGAATTGTGAGCGCCTCCCACAAGCTGAGCACCGAGATGCGATGCAGCGATCCAGCCCAGCGCCGACTACAAGAAGTACCGTGTGAGGCAACAGGGATCGGCGTGAAACTGTGAGTGAGGGAAGCTGGGACGGGGCTGGCTGTTTATTAACCGATCCCCCGCTCTGCCACGCACAGAGCCACTGTCATCCATGAAACTGACAGGATGACAGCGGCTCCGATCTCCTACCCGCTCGGCCATCCTGACAGCTGCGGGCGCGGCTTCTCTCCTCCTCACCGCTCCGCCATCCTGACAGCAGTCAGCGCTCCCTCCTGCGCCCCCCTAAGGTGGGGGGGCGGACGAGGGAGTGCTGTCATATCGGATGGCCAGCGGTGAGGGGGAGAGAAGCCGCCCCCAGGACGAGCTGTTTCGGCCGCACGGCGCCCTTGTTGCCATGGCGCTCTGTGCACAGCTCGCACACCCCTAAGGCCCACCCTGCCTCCACTACACTCCAGCAATAGAGTTACAATTCTCCCCTGCTAACATGACTAGGTTAAATCATGATCCATAGTACATAACATGTAGGTGTACTATGGATCATTTAAGGTCACCTGTCCCTTTAAAAAAAAAAAAAAAAAAGTATCGGTAATTGGTATTGGCAAGTACATGAGGGGAAGTACTTGTACTTGGGCCTGAAAAAGTGGCATCGGGACATCCCTGGTATTAATAGTTACAGAGCTGCATCAATGTTTGTCTTTAATATCTCCATGCAGTTCAGCTTTGAATGCAAACTTCAAGAAAACATAAAAGAAGCAAATTAACCACTTGATGACTGGGGAGTTAATCCCCCTTCCTGTCCGGACCATTTTTCAGTATTCAGAGCTGCGGTACTTGGACTGACATTTATTCATGCAACTCCGTTCAGAAATTAATTTTATATAATTTATTTGGCACAGATAGAGCTTTCTTTTGTTGGTAATTAATTACTGCTCGTTTTTTTATTTTTTACTTTATAAATAAAAAAGTACTGAAAATATTGAACCCCCTCCCCCCTATTTTCCCTACGTTATGTTATGAAACATTTATTATAACCCAATTTTTTTTTGTAAAATATAAAACATGGGATCACATCGGCTAAATAGATACCAAACATGTCAAGCCTTAAAATTGCGGGCGTCCGCGAAATTGCTAAATATTAACATATCCAAAATTGCCCATAGGCGATGCTATAAAAGTTTGTACTGCACATTAGTTTATTGTTAATAGTGATTGATGGCCCTAAAATTATTCCTCTCACTCCAGTGTTTGCAGTGATCTGTAACATATGTGGTGTAATCATTGTTTTTGCTCATAGGCAAGCCCAATGTGTGTTTGCATTTGTATGCATGTGTATGGAGGGGGATTTAACATTTGAATTTTTTGCATATTTTTTATATGTGACTATACTTTTTTTACATTTAACTTTATTGCTCTAATAGCACACATACAGTGGCAGGTCCTCTTTATGGAGACATCAGGGGTCTGTTAGATCCCTGATGTCACCTAGGGATCCTCAAAGAAGCTGACGAAACAGAGATCTGCTTCACTAGCTTTTTATCCGTCTACACCAGCTGGAGAAATGACACTCTGAAACCAGAAGTGATGTAATACACTTCTGCTTTCAGTGATCGGAGGGGAAATCAGCTGCTGGAAGTGTACAGATCTCTCTCCAGCCTCAGTTCAGAGACCCGCTGTGCCAGTCGTGGGCCCGCACGGGGAACATCAGAGCCCGGGATAGCCAGCAACGGTGGCGGGGGGGAACCCGCACACTCCCACGCACTATGCAAGCGATCAGGTGGCTCTATAGCTGCCCAAAAGGCTTGTATCTGACAGCTGTCGCCAGCTGTTTAAAATGTTTACAGTGTCTTGCTCGTGCGTACACTAGGGGGGCATGTGAGCAGGAAAAAACAATGTTTATTTACAGCAACCATGCCGTCAATCCGTTTATGTACAACGAGCGGACGGCAAGTCGTTTGCATTCATTCATATTATTTATTTTCATCTATTTATTTCTTACAGACATTTATATGGTGTTGAATATTTATGCACAGCTTTACATATTGCACATTCACATCAGTAAATGTATTTTTTCAAAATGCGAGCAGGTAAAGTATTTGAATCGGACATGGCATTAGTCTCTTGCCGTTCTCTAGGAACTTGTAACAAATTTAAAGAAGGCGTCATCCCGATGAGGCTGCAGAAGTGGAAATACACTTTAAATGGTTAATTCTGCACATGCTGATCTAGAACTAACAATGTATTTCTCTGAGGGAGTTCTTAACGGAGCGCATTTGTTGTCTAGGATGACCCAGAAGTCACATGACCTCGTGCTTTCATCTCCCAAGAGAACGATTTTAATCTCTTGTCTGCTTCGAACCCCTTCCATCATTGGCACTGTATTTTCAGCTGCCAAATTGTTCCCTGTACTAAATGAAATCCTTTTTTCACATGATTGGGCTCATATAAGAATCAGAGCAAATTTCAGAGATTTACTAATAATAACTAGTCATCTGATTCATTTTGCTGTGCATCGCATTACGGCTAGGTTCACACTTGTGCCTCTGTTTTGTATGTGTTTTTGTGCTTTTTTGTGCATTTTCTGTTTTTTTTTCTGCTTTGCCAAATGACAAACGATCTTCTTTGGCATCATTAACCATCATTGGGTGCCATCTTCCTTCAAGCTTTCTTCTTCCTCTGCCTGTGTAGCTGTGCTGCAATCTTGTGTTATGCTCGCCATGCCAATGTTTCTGGCAGCTTTGTATTGGTGGTAAGTGGGATTTTACAGCAATGGCCTTGCTCTGACCAGGCAAATGAAGGTTTCGACATCCAGCATTCTTTGGCCTTCATCTCCTCTGCAGGCTGTGTTGAGTAGGGGTTGCAGGGTAGGAGCCCTATTGTTATGGCAAAAATGTGCTAAAATGTAAATTTACTGTATATGTGTTTTTGATACCAGTCCATTAAAGTCTATGCCGGAGGCAAGCAAACTAGGGCACCATCTGTGGTGAAACTATGAATCCCACCATGCATCTGCCTCTGGTGGTCATGCCTGTGGCTGTCAGAGTCTTGCCAAAGGAAGTAAATGCAGCATTTTCAAGAATGGACCAAAGAAAATGGCATAGATGTGAATGGGCGCCATCAGAAAAAATGGGATTCTGCTTGTGATGCAATGTAACAGGATGCATGGCGGACGTAAAATCGCACAGCTCTGAACCATGGCTAAAGCAACAGTGAAACATGGTTGCTAATTGGTTTTGGAAAGGAGTTAGTTGACCAGGGTATTTCAGAGGTAGTCTGCCCCTAATAAACCACACCCCAAAAACCCCAGCCTCTGCCCGATTTTCCCACAGCAAATACACATTAGACTTGTATGGAGTTGAAAGGTCACAGCAGCCACTCTTTAAATAATTAAATACCAAAAATAAATATATATGGATAAATACATGTGTAATAACATAATAAAATATAAATTTAAACAACTGGTTTCCAGGTCCTTGAAAGCACTTAATATAACAAAGCCCCCCATAACCTAATATATAGAAAAGGCAGAAAAAATGGGGTTTCAAGCGAGGCAAAAAATAATGATTAATTAATTGAGATAAAATATAATTTTATTACACAGAGTAGGATCAACAACATGATCCATATGTAAGAAGGAACAACACAGTTACAAAAAAAACACAAATCCACTGATTACCACATGTATGGTTAAAGGAGAACTATGGGGTCTGTGTTTTTCCCCATAGTTCTCCTTAGGGTAACGGGAGGACACAAACTAGCGTCCTCCCGTTACCCTAAGCTCAGTATACCGCGAGCTACAGCTCGCGGTATACTGAGACGCCGCACCTGGAGCGGATCCCGACGTAGATGACGGGATCCGCCCAGCTGCGTGAGTGACAGCTGGCTCTGCCTATCTAGAGGCAGAGCCAGCTGTACCCGCCCCCTCCCCCGTCCGTTCCGCCAGTCAGCGCTGGCAGATCGGAGCGGGGAGAGGGGAATCCAGCCCCTCCCCCTGTCACGGCAGAGAGCCGTGACAGGATCGAGAGGTGAGGGAACCCGGTATGTGTTCCCTCACCTCCCGATCTACTGAGCCGACCTGTGACAGTCTCATTGTCACAGGTCGGCTTAGAACTATGAGGTGAGTGGAAATCACTCATCTCATAGTTCTCCTTTAACACATAGGACTAACACATAACGATGTGATGGACAATTGCTTAATAAAAAACAACTTCAAGTGCTTATTGAAAATGAAACTATGCACAATAAACAAATGTCCAAGATAGTATATACTTGCTAAAACATAGGTATTCAGAGATGGATGAAAGCACATTTGTCCAGGGGTAAGATAAGTGTGTCCTAATATACAAGTATGCCTCAGCTTACAATGAGTAGGCCCCCAGCCATAAAACCACCACCTCAGGGATAATATTTTTTAAGTGCAGATACTTCCAGCCTAAAACTTAGCGGTCACAACCAACTGACCGCCACTTAGAGGACACCACACCTAGGATGGGTGTCAAACTGTTTTTCCAATAAACCAGCCATCAAGACCACCTTCGAGGTGCCTGCCAAAACCACTGCCATGACAAGGGACTCAAGGATCCAAAACCTAGATGAAAAAAAAGGGGTGGGAGGGAAACTCTCACGCAGTCCACAACTTCTTCAACTGGAAACTCCTTCCACCTCCCCATGGACAGGGCCGGCCTTAGGCCTTTAGGCGCCGTGTGCGAGAAAGCTTTATAGCGCCCCTCAGTGACCCCCCCCCCTGGATGGCCAGTTGTGAGGAGGAGAGAAGCCGCCCGAGGACGAGCTGTGTTGGCCGCCTGGTGCCTTTGTTGCCATGGCGCCCTGTGCGGCCGCACAGCTCGCACACCTCTAAGGCCATGGACCACCTTTAAGAAATCCGTCAATGCAGAACTTTCTCCCAATCGGGTAAGCTACCCCACCTTCTGAACTTTCTCTGAATTGAACTTTCAACTCTCTGTGTCTTAGTTCCCCTGCTCCCCGGTCATACTGTTCCTCTGCACAATTCTTTCCCTTTCCCAAGCTTCAGGCTTGTCTTTACATTTGTCTTGTTTTTGGCCTTGTTTGTAAGAGTGTTGTAAGATGAGAGAACTAGTTGGCCAAAGCAACCAAGCAGATTTTCTCACTGGCACTGGAATATGACAGTTAGACACTGAATACATTTTCAGACATGATTACACTCAAGGCCCCCCTTTTGCAGTATACTGTATATCCGCCATCAGAGTATATTTATAGTGGTAGGCATGTTGCTAAATACACACTTAAAAACATAGGAGTTGGAAAAGGTTAACCACCTTGGTCACCCCCCACTACAACATAGAGGGATACAAGCCATCCCACAGAGGGAAAAGAAACTGTCCTTTGACCATCGAACTTCCCATCCTACACTAATGCAGACTACCATTCCCTACGTTCCTCGAAAATGCATTAGTCGATTTCTCCACACAATATCCTGCTGGTCTCTCTCACAAAATATGCTTATTTGCGGATGATGCCTTACTCTTCGTCACCAAACCCGTAATAACTCTACCCAACCTCACCAATCTTCTATCAGACTTTGCCTCAATCTCTGGACTCCATCTACTGATCTCTTCCCTGTTCTCGGAAACATTAACTAAGGATCCCTATTTTGCTCTCCTTAATTGTAGACCGGAAAGCCTTTCTCGCAAACAATTCAACCTGGCCATGCACATATGCACCTCGGCTAAGAGGGAAATAGCAAAAAACTGGCTGACCACATCATTGAGTGGCAACAGCGTCATAAGCCACGTCAACTGGATTACGGCGCATGAAAAAAGGACCGCACAACTTAGTGACAGAATGGAAAAATTTTAAACCATTTGGTCCCCGTGGATAGAGAATTCTGCTGCAGCAAACATCCCCGCCGCCTTTATACGCTGTAATAGCTGTTCATCATCCTCACCCATGGAGACAACACCATCTACATTGGTACATGGCTTGACTATGCAACTATCCCATCATACTCTGAAATCCGACTTCCCATACCCCCCCTTATGCCCCCTCTTTCTCTGTGTGTCTCCCCCATTCTGTGTCGTGTTGTCTGTCTTGTGTGGTGCCACAAAATCCTTGTTTTGACCACTGACCACCGTCAGCACAAGCCCCATGCCTTTGGTAGTCTATTTCTGACGCCCTCCTCTAGGGGAACTATGATGGGTTTTACTTAGTATTGGATGTATATGCATGCCATCTCATCCCTATATTTGGTGATACTTACCGACACCAAGCTAGATCATTTGAATGGCTGATACGCCAAGTGCTAGACCCCGTAACCAGTGTGTCTTACTCAACGTTTATACACTTGCACAATCTGTTTTGAAGCTAAATTTGATGTAATTCCTCTCCTTTTCCACTTGAAGCCTACGCTCGCTTCTCTTCACCTGAGTATTTACAGAGAATACAGATGCAACACCTGCAATATTATTGCTAAAGTACACCTTCACTGGTTCCCATACGACAGTGTTTATTACTCATGCACCTTGTATTGTATTGTATTGTACTGTGATGTACCCCTTGACGTTTTAAAACAATAAAAAAAAAACTATGGTTAAAAAACATAGGAGGGAATTTATCAAAACGGGAGCAAACACAATCCGGAGCAGTTGTCCAGGGCAACCAATCAGCATCTCTCTTCAGTTTGCCCAGGTAAGATTGTGTCTGCTCCAGTTTTGATAAATTCCCCCCATACTGTATATGTGATTCCTTTTACCTGCTAATGGGATTATTGTCCTGGTAAAGCAGACGGAAAGGCATGTCATAATGAAAGTCCCAAATGGTCTATCTTTCCATCTTTCATAGGTTTAATGCTCTCTAATGGTTAATTCATAGAAATCCCGCATTTTTTTTCTTTTGACTTGCGCTCAAGTGGCCCTGCACAGCTGGGTCATATATCCACAAACCCATTCACAGGATCTATAAATGGAGAAACTACAAGTGGCATCTGCCATGGCGGCTAGTAGATCTCAAAGGAGTATAAGTGATTATTTCCTCCAGTCCCATTGGTAAGAACCTGGGGCTGAAGGAACAGTCTGCAGGAGTCTGTGCATTGCACATCCAATCCACTGATCGCCATTGCAATGATTTGCAGGCTCCAATGCAATAATAATTGCACATGTTTTTTTTCATCAATGTGTGCATATTTATTCAGTTTTGCTAATAGGTGGACTAACCTTTAAGCATTTTACATATTTATATTTCCCAATCCTTTCACTGAACTGAGAATCTGTCCACTGAGCTGAAATAAATAAACCAAATAGTGTTTTGAAAAGAAAGCAATGTTTCTGGCACCAAGAAGCAGTCATGGATGGCCTATCAAACAAAGCCCAGCTTCCCATCTCCCTCCTTTACAAAGCATAAATGGAAGAGTTTTGTGCTTCAGAGGGCACAGCTGCTGTGCAGGGAACTCAGGGGAATAGAGCTAAGCATCCCTGAACTCCCATCAGTTCAACAAAAACTGGTCGCAGGGAAGGTCTGTGGTTTGATTAAATGATAAATAAACGATGACGTCCTGCAAACTTTCTGTTTTCATTGAAAGTAGGTAGGCGAAGGGTAAAGTTGTGCAACACCAATGGCAAGGAAGAAGAGGGATGATCGTCTCATGAATATTGAATCCACTAGAAATTACACTTTATTTATTCAGAAAGGAAACAGGCAGTGTGAACATTTAAAGAGGAAGTGTTGAGGAATACGTTTAGGGCCCATTCTAGTGTGCATTGGGTTAATGCAATGAGCCAGATAGAAAGCGGAAGTAAAGTGAAAAAAATGAACAATTGCTGGCAGGTTGGGATTTTTGGCATAAGAGACATGCAAATTATTTCCTGCCAAAAAAATCTTCCTCTCTCCCCCAGTGATTCTTTATGTACAGTGCATGCACTGTGCAGTGTACATACTCAGCCCATTCACGGGTGCCAGGGGAGTTACTTCATCAGTGGTCACCCAATGGCCAAAGAGGACTTCCCAGACTCCAGAAGTGGCGGCAGTAGAGATGGTGGCAGCGTAAGACAGAGTGGAGGACCGAAGATCAATCCGGCAGAGATGGCAGCAGAGGGGACAGAGCTAGGGACCAAAGATTAATCTGGCAGAGATGGTAGCAGCAGGGGACAGAGTGGAGGACCAAAGGTCAATCTGGCAGAGATGGTAGCAGCAAGGTACAGAGTGGAGGACCAAAGGTCAATCTGGCAGAGATGGTAGCAGCAGGGGACAGAGTTGAGAACCAAAGATCAATCTGGCACAGATGGTAGCAACAGAGGACAGAGCTGAGGACTGACGATCAATCTGGCAGAGATGGTAGCAGCAGGGGACAGAGCTGAGGACCAAAGATCAATCTGGCAGAGATGGTGGGAGCAGGGGACAGAGCTAAGGACCAGAGATCAATGTGGCAGAGGTGGTAGCAGCAGGGGACAGAGCTGAGGACTGAAGATCAATCTGGCAGAGTTGTTAGCAGCAGGGGACAGAACTGAGGACTGAAGATCAATCTGGCAGAGATGGTAGCAGCAGGCGACAGAGCTGAGGACTGAAGATCAATCCAGCAGAGATGGTAGCAGCAGGCGACAGAGCTGAGGACTGAAGATCAATCCAGCAGAGATGGTAGCAACAAGGGACAGAGCTAAGGACTGGAGATCAATCCGACAGCGCTGGATCAGGGCACACTGTAAGATAAGTGTGTCCTCATATACAAGTATGCCGTGCAAATTTTTCTTTAGCTATTTTTTTTTACGCCAGATCCGGCACCAAAAAATGAATTGGAAAATGAATGGAACCAGTTCACAACACTGCAATCCAGTCCATTCCATTGCAGTGCGATTAAAAAAAAAGAAGTGCATGCTCTACTTTTTTTTTAAATGCAACGTAATATAACATAACAAAAATGGATGTAATTGCAATGCAACAGGAAAAATACACAGATATTTGACCCATAAAAAGAAAAGCAACAGTACAGAACAGAAGTCAATAGAGGCTGAAACTGCAAGTCAACAAACCCTCCTCTGACTTTCCTTCCGATTTTGGTGTAAACAGGCCCTAAATCACAGCACATCTGGTGCACCTTGCTGCCCTCTATTTAAAACATATAGTAGCCAATATGATGTACATCATCTGTGTTGTTTTGCACTGTGGTGTGTTGTCTGTTTTATGGTACAACACACCAGGCCCTTCAAAATCAATGGTGCCGCAAAAAAACTGCAGTGCAATGCATAGATCAAAAGGGCCCCTTAATTGAAATTTAACGATAAGTGGAGTCATCAGACATAGATAGGGTTGCCACCCGTCCGGTTTTTACCAGGACAGTCCGGTTTTGGAGCGTTGTGTATGGGCGCCCAACCAGCGGGCACCCGGACACAAGACACTTAGTGCTGACATTGGCACTTTAACTTTTCTGCAGGCAGCCTGTGCCCGTAGCTCAGAGGAAGTTCCGGTTTGCCCTAGGGCTGCGACCAGAACGGGGCTATGGCACTGGCCCCTCTGCAGGCAGTCAGGCACCGCCAGAGCACCTGAGAGGACCGGGGAAGGGGAGCCTAGACGGCAGAGACTGAGCCGGGAGTGAGACGATACGACGGAGGAGGCAAGCTGTCAGCAGGTATGAGAGGAGCTCTCCTGCACTCACAGCTACTCCTATACATTCCGGCCGGGAGGGGGAGGGGGAGGGGGAAATTCTTCTCCATGTCTCAGTCTTCTCCCCTCTTCCTCCGCTGGCTGCTTGAACTATGAGTGGGCTGAATAGCGATGCTGTGTGTGACAGTGTGTCCTGTATTTTGTGTGTCCATTGCGTGTCCTGTATTTTGTGTGTATTGTGTGTCCTGTATTGCGTGTCCATTGCGTGTCCTGTATTGCATGTATATTGTGTGTCCTGTATTTTGTGTGTACTGTATTGTGTGTGTGTATTGTGTGTACTATATGTGTATTGTGTGTGTCCTGTGTGTATTAGGCCTCATTCACACTGGGTGCACACATCCATGTGGCGCACACCTGCAAACAGTTGTTCCCGGGTGCCGTGTGTGATTGCGCGCAGCAGCCTGTTTTCCTTTATGGGAGGACGCGGCTGTACGGCGTCATCCGTTTCTGATGGATCCTGTCTGCGTCCAAGTGCGGACACTTGTACCAGCATAGATGTGCAGTTCGGGTGTCCGTATGACATCATACAGCCGTGTCCTCCCATAGGGAACAACAGGCTGCTGCGCGCAACCACATGCAGCACCTGTCCCTCCCGGGATCGGCTGTTTACATGTCAATGAGAGAAATGACTTACCTAAATATCTTGTATCAAAATGTTTAAATTCATAGTAGCTATAATGAGAATGTTTTTGATATTTATACATTTGTTCTCTGCAACAGGATTTTGTTGGTTGTAGTATTTCAAGCAGGGTTCCAAGGGCAGAGAACAAACGAAAATTGTGTAGCTAACCAAAGGGCCTATTCACACGTTTGTGGTGTCATATAGCGTAGGTGCATTAAAGTGACATTAAAGGCAAACCTTCCCCCTAATGTTAATGTCAGCACTTAATCCGATCCGATCTTCTACTTTCCTGTCGTTTTCATCTGTCCCTCCAGTGCTGCTGCAGGTCTCCGATCCAGCGCTGACACCTCTCTCCTTCCTGGCACTTCCTGTGCCACGGTGTCTGCATGCAGGTGCACGTGTCCATAGACTTACATTGCGACTCTCCTCATCTCCCGGCCGACAATCCGAACTCAAGGTCCTTTGCGGCCGCCCGAGAATTTTCGGACGGGAGCACACGGGGAGGACACAAGTAAGTTTAAACCACTTTTTAAAGTGTTTTTTTTTGTTTGTTTTTTTACTGTTTGCATATATCTACTGCTTGCTAGCCATAGATATATGCAAAAACAACGGGGGGTTTAGAAACCCTTCAAGGCCTATGTGCTTTAGGGTGCCATTCAGATGATGCTTGACTACAACATCGGCAACCGCATCTTTGATTGCTCCTCCTCTCTTCTAGCTCCGATCTCTATCACATAGAGAAGAACGTTCTTCACTGTATGATAGATCACTAAAGTTAGAAAAGAGGCAGGGTGATGTGGAAACACATGCGGCTGAAGGGAAGAGGCGGGGATACCGAAACAGCCAATCAGCAAGGGGGAACCAAGATTTACAGGGGAACATATTTCAACACAACACCGGCTCCCTGAACCTGTGCTGCCCGCCTGCGGACCCCCTGGTGAGACACCATAGCCCCGACAACACTGATAGTCGCACAGCCCACCCGAGTGTCGCACAGCCCGCACAGACCACTTAGAGACATCAGGGCGCCAACCCAGAACAGCACAGAGTATGTAGCTTCATATTATTTTAGTATTGCTGTATAATGTATTGCTGGGATTTGTAGTCCTCTATACATTGCCTCCTTACTCCCTCCCCTGGCTTCCTCTCCTCGCTCTCTCCTCTTTATTCTCCAGAAAACGAATTTGCTGTGCGTGACGCTAGAGTGTTCGGGTTTCGCTTGAACAAAAGGTGGCAACCCTAGACATAGAGGGCGGTCCTGCAATTGCCCTACTATCTCTGACCCCCGGTTCCATTAAAAATATAAAGGAAGATATTTTAAGATACATGTTGTCAGCAGCTAGAGTTGATATATCCCGTAGATGGAAATCCATGGAAACGCCCTCCTTGGAGAGCTGGGGAAATATAATGGAGAAGATAAGATATATGGAAGAATTGAGGGCAAGAGATGTAGATAGGAAGGCTAAGTATGATAAGATCTGGGAGAAGTGGGAGACATATAGAAGTTTAGAGGAATTTGGGAATCTATAAATATGGACTAGAGGGGAAAGGGAGACACATAGAAAAGAGGAATCCCCACAGTTAAATATAAAAATTAAAAATTAAGGATATATGGGACTTATTTCTGGATTTTAGGGCATAGATGGCCCCTATATTGGTAATTAAACAGCGCTAAACATAATGGTTTAAAATACGTACATACCATTTGATCTGGTGGTGTGGTGAGATATGAGTTGAGGGGGAAGAATGTAGGAGGGAGGATGCAAAGGGAGCAAGTGTTAAAATGATAGAGGTGGAGAGGGAAAGAAATGGGGAAAGGGTGGAGGTTCACAAGATTGTTTTGATAATGTAAAGGGGGAGGGGGGGGGGAGACAAATACACTAGGTGTTAAAATAACAATTGAATATAGATTCCCAATATAGGGCATCCTAAAACACAAAGAGGAGAGAGAGGGAATATACACAGAAGGAGTAGATGGGGTGATATAATAAATATGAAATTAAGAGCACATGAATTAATAGGGGAAGGGAGAGAAGAGGGATTAAGGGTAAATACACAATTGTTAATAGTAAGGAAGAAGTAACACAATAAATTAGATATAAGAATACACAAGATCACGAACACTAGAAGGAGAGAAGGGAGAGTTGGTCTAAGGACATGATTTGATACAAAGGTATCCGCACAAGATGTACACAAAGAGACATTGGCTTAGTCTCCCTCCGAGGAGAGTGTGTAGGAGAATGTGTGAAAGAGAGAAGATGTAAGAAGGGTGTGGAATTATACGTATATGTAAAATAAGATGTGTTAACCGATAAGGTATTTTATAGTATTAGTAACATGTATGTATAATTAATGGAATGTGTATAAATTGTATAACCTTGAAACGAGATTAAAAATTATATTAAACAAAAAAAAGGGGCCCTTAAAGTGCACCTATCAGTAACTTTATAAGTTGTTATGGATAAAATTCTTGACACATCACAATATACTGCAACAGTATAATTTAAACAATAGATTTTATGATTAAAAGCTTCCTCCAGCCTTTTTTTAAAAAGTTTTGGATAGAATTTGAGAAGTGCTCTGTCAAGTCTTTGTTCCCGACTAGGACCCAGATAGTTATAAAAACTAACATGGTTATTCACAAAAGGGTGAGGAGTCTGGAGAAGGCAGGAGAAGTGAACAATCTACGACAAAATAGCTGATTTGGAAAAATTCCCCAATTCAGCTCACTTTCCGATTCAGCGATGTTTGGGAGGTGAGTCACAGGACCTGCCCCCTCACTGTGAAGCCCGTCGGCAGTGTGGGGGCCCCGCGGCCCGGTACCATTTGATCCACGGACCAGTACCGATCCACGGCCCGAGGGTTGGGGACCACTGGTCTAGATGGTTCACTTCTCCTGCCTTCTCCAAACTCTTCACCCTTTTGTGAATAACCCTATAAAAGTATTGTAATTGCTTTCTGTGTGTCTATTGCAGTCATTCCACTTACTTCCTGTCCAGGTGACCAAACAGGAAGGGAGGAATAATCTCTTGAGTGGGGACACAGATAGGGATAACTGAAGTAAGTTCAGCAACATTGATTTTGATTATTGCTGCAAAATGATTGATTTTTGCCACAGCTGACTTTTTGCTGAAGAGGACATTCCACTCATCGAGCTGCTTAGACAGAATTAGCTTGAAAAAAATTGACTATTTTTTCCTTATTTTAGAGGGTGTGGGTTGATTTAAGTGCCGCTATTATAGTTTAGTTTTTTAATATATTGTTCTTTGTATTTGTGGGTTTTTTTTCATTTTTTGGTGTGCATTTCGTAATTGCATAATTTGCAATTTTACAATTTTTGTAATTTCGTAATTTGTATACTTTTTATTTTCCTTTTTTTCAAATAAAAAAAACAAACCTTTTTAAAAACCACAAAACTATCTTTCTTTCCATCTATCTCTTTCTATCATATGTCTTTCTATGTCTGTATTTATCAATCTGTTATCTACCGTATCACTCTCTCTACCGCTTTCTTTCTCTATCTATCTATCTATCTATCTATTTATCTATCTATCTATTTTCCCTTTCTTTCTTTTACTTTTTATCTATCTATCTATTTTTCTATTTCTTTCTTTCTCTTTTTATCTATCTATCTATCTATCTATCTATCTATCTATTTGCACTCATGAGATAGATAGATAGATAGATAGATAGATAGATAGACAGATAAATAGATAATAGATAGATAATGAGATAGAGATATTTTCACATCCATGCATTCTATGTATTCTACCTGTTCTCATGTTATGAGAAGGTCAAGGAAATGTCACCTATTTGGAAAGAACATTAATATCACTGTTTTCACAGGAGATACTCCTCTACCTGATCTGTAGCACTTGTTCTTGTTTCTTTATGACCTTTAAATAATTCATTGTGCAGAAAATGTTGAAATGTCCCTAGAAGGAAGGGAGAGTGAATGTAATTTAAACACAGCTTGTGGTGGGAGTGCACGATCTATCACATCCGTGAACATCCGTAAAGCGAGTTTCACAGAGAAAAGGCTCCCCGCTGGCTCTGCACAGGTTTGCAGACAAATTAAGCAAGATTTCGATTTTCATGCACTTAATATTGCCAGTGTGTTACCGCTCTTCAGAACAGAGGGCGTCATCCCTTCAATGGAAAGCAAAAATAGTTTCCAGAAGGTGTGTGCCTTTCTTTTGTTTGATGGTGACTGTGCATTATAATAACCACCCCGTGCACATGCAAAATGTAGAAAAAAGTCACTGGGTTGGAAAGTAATACAAAAAAAAACCTCATCCTTCAATGAATTATGCTTCTCCAATGTTTATGTAAATCTCTGAGATGACAACCTCATGATAAGAGAAGGGGAGGAAGCTTAGATGAGGAATCTGCTGCTGGGTTATAAGGTGGGAAAAACAATTCTCGTGACAAGATTTCCAACTTATTTGAAAACAGATGATGGAGCCACTGCTGGCTGTAGAGTCCAATGCGGCATTTTATTTCTAAAGATCAACAGAAAAAACAGCCAACGCGTTTCAGGGGTCCACAGTAACCTCCTTTATCAGGGCTTGTGAAACACTTTGTAACTTAGTTCCTTTCATTGTTTGGAGTCAGAGGAAATTATGCACAATAATGGTTTAGCAGTAAATTGTAGGAGTTATCTTCAGAATGAAAGCTGATCGGTCCAACTTGTCTGATTTCCTGTAATAACAGGGTGTAGGTTTCCCTTTTAGAGTGTTTTTAGTTTTAGGTCCTCTGAGGGGGCCGGGTGGTGTGGAGATGGGTGGGGTTACATTTGCAAGAGTAGGGAATGTTGACTGAGGCCTACAAACAATGACGCTTCCCTCTATTGGGAAAGGCAGTGCAGATTGAGGTACCCAAATGGGGTATGGAGGACAACTAAGTGAGATGTGATTTTGGGTCACATGGATCAAATAACGGAAATTATGTTTGAGTACCCATGCTTCCCTCCTCTTGAGGAACCAGCACCCTAAAACCAAACCTTTACAAATATGTTTATAGATGCACTGTATTAGAACTAGTTATTTGGATATGTGGAATCCGTAACCATATACGTAGTGATTGCATAAGAATAATAAGTGGAACTCTATCTCTATTTCGTGTACAACAAAATCAATATGACCCAACCAGTGGGGAGAAGATGTTAAATGGCACCATGGGGAAGAAGCAGTAGACCTGTGCCAGGAAACTAGTGTAAGGGTCTCCCAGCTACTTGATCTGGTGGCGGTGTTCCATTGGCCTGTAAAAGCGCAGGTCCTGGTATAGGGCCTGGAACTATTATGTGATAGAGCTGGTGGCTTTAAGAAGGACCAACAGATATGTGAGCTGTAAAGAGCTTCATTTGGCTCATAGGTATGGAAATTTTTAGGAGAGAATGAAGCTGACCATACATGGTAGGTATTCGTATGAATGTTCATATGCAAAATCTGGTCAGAACATTGGATAATGCCATTAGAGACTTGGCGAATGTCCTTCAAAATTTTTAATGGAGTTTCCCAAATGGAATTACATTCACTTAGAATTTTGTTTGTTCAAGAAAATTACCCATCCTGCTCCTTCAATTTTTTTTCATCACTTCAGTTAAAAAAAATAATTGATTTGACCCCATTAGCTATAACAACATCAGACGAATGTCCCAAAAACAATTTTTTTTTATGTGATTGTCAAAGAAGTTTAATTTTTTATTGACTGAGTAGGGGGTATTTTTTTTTATTTTTAAAGGTGTCTTGCAGATTCTGATTAGCCCACAAACCACCGGGCCAGGGTTGTGGGGAAGAGGCCCTTGTCCTCATCAACTTGGGGACATGGTGCTTTGTCATGGTGTCCCCCCTGGTAAGGCGGCCCTCCATGCTGAGGGCATTTGGCCTGGGGCTGGTCTACCAGGCGGGTGCTTGGATAAAGATTGGTAATGGATTTTGGGATGGGACCCCGCGTCTTTTTTGTTGTTTTTTTATTTTTGCTCGGGGTCCCTCCTAAAATCCATAAAAGATTTGTTTACTTTCAGCTGTCAGCTGGAATCCGCAGCTGAAAGCTGAATGGCTCATAGGTTGTTAGGATGCCAGCGGCTGCCATTAACCCTTTATTAATAACTTGGTAATAACTCAAGTTGAATCTGGATTTTGAAGTGATGCAAATATATTTTGATGGTTTTTTTACAATATACCCCCAAAGTGACTGACGATACAATTTCCTTTGATTTTTCATTCTCTTCTAATTGCTCTTTTTTTTGTTGTTTCTTAAGTTGTATCATCACAACAGCAGTCACTTGAGTTTTCCAGACAAGCGTTTTCAGATGTTAATTGATTTTCCACTAGCGGCTGTCATGCTCTGCTTATGTACTGTGCAGACTTTTTTTTTTCTGGGACAAACATTGGACTGAGTCACTGCTCTTTGTTTCCAAAACAAAACTACCACCTGAAACGCACAGAATGTTACCACTAAACTGGAGCTTCGTGTCGTCATATAATCCACACATGCTGCATACAGCATTAGGCACAGACCAATCAAACAACACCATGTAGCATTTCAAAAAAAATTCCCAATGCTGAAAGGGAATAAATAGATAGATAGATAGATAGATAGATAGATAGATAATATTTAGATTAAATAAATATGAAATAAACAAACTGATAAATAGTACTCAGATTAAATAAATAAATGTTAAATAGACACATAAATACATTTATAAATAGTACTGAGATTAATTTAATAACTAGGGATGCACTGATACCATTGTTTTCAAGACCGAGTATGAGTACCGATACTTTTCGTCAAGTACTCGCCAATACCAATTACCGAATAACTTTTTTTTAGTGTTATGTGACAGTTTTTCTAAAATACAGACGAATGATTTTAGGACAGTGGTGGAGCACCAGGGCCCTTTCCCAGCTGCAAACGCTGCAGGCCTGGTAGTTCTGCCACTGACTTCAAGCTGTAGATCCCAGCAATACATTATACAGCAATGCAGAATACCACCAGCTAGCAAGTGCTACAAATCCCGGCAATACATTGTAAAGCAATGCAGAATAATATGAAGCTAGATACTCTGTGTCGCTCACCAGGGCTGTGCGGGGTCTCACCAGGGCTGTGCGGGGTCTCACCAGGGCTGTGCGTGGGGTCTCAACAGGGCTGTGCGTGGGGTCTCAACAGGGCAGTTTCAGTCTGTGGTGTCTCAGGAGGCTGTGCAGTCTCACAAGGGCTGTGTCCAGCGTCTCAGGAGGCTGTACGGGGTCCCGCGGGTGAGGAAAGGTGCAGGCAGTGGGAGGGAGGAGATGTGTGGCCGGCACTATAAACAGCCATTACAAGGTCCCCTCAAGGCTTCCGCCAGGTCACCAGGAAGCGCGGGGCCTTACGGCAGTCAAATGTGTTAAAATAATTTAAAGCACTGTAGTGCAGTATTTGCACCGATACCAGGTTTGTTTAGATATCCTCTGCTGATTGATTCTCTGCTTGAAAACAGAATATTACAAAATCAGCAAGGTAGAAAGTAACATTGGCTACATTATAAATACAGTAAATGCTAATGAGACATCTAAGGAATTCTACATTTCTATACATATTACATTTCTGTTCTTTGGTTTAGATATCCTTTAAAGCAGGGGCCCCCAGCTATTGTAGAACTGCAAGTCCCATGAGGCATTGTAGGATGCCCAGAGGCAGATGCATGACGGGATTTGTAGTTTTGCCACAGCTGGAAGGCCATAGTTTGCCTACCCATGCTTTAAAGGGTATCTGTGTTCAAAAACTAAAAATAAATCTGTGTTTCTATATTAAATTTTCATAAATTCTATCCCACTTCTAATAACCATATTGGTCTATACGTTGGTAAACTTACTTATTGAAGATGTCCAAAGGATGTACTTAATCAATGCAGTGACACAATTTCACACAGCCCTGTGAATATGCATTACCTTGTGTTACCACTCTCACAGAGCCTGCCTTCTGAACTACAGTCTGAACAATGCAACATTATCATTGCTTGCTGGAAGCAATGCATGATGGGATATGTTGTACTAAGAAATGGAGATTGCATCACATCAAGTAGGAGGTAAAGGGATGCAAAGCACACTGGGAAATCCAGGAAGTTGATGGAAGTGATGTGCAGACGGAAGGCAACACTCACTACATAAAAATGATTTTTTAAAAGTAAGTTTGATTGTATTATCAGAAACAACCCTACTATGTATTCCTATTACAATGCTGATGTTATAACAGGAGGGGATATGCTGGGACTTTGACAACTCCTTTAGGTGCTGTAGCTCATATTTTATATATCAGTTCCTGAGCTCCAATCAAGTGACTTAAATTTTCATGGAAGGTCCACTTTACCTGTAAAAGGAGGAAGTGGTGTCATCCTGGCTCTGCTGTGTGATGGGACTCTATATCCCAGAACTAAATGGAAAGAATTGCAAATGCTTTGTCAGGAACTATAATTCTGTTACACTGTATGTATTTCATCTATGTATTTAGGTGTTTGCCTGACGTTCAGCTCTAACCCATGCTGTAGCTTGTAATGCGACTTGCTGTGACATGAAAAGAAAACAGTGGCCTCCATCGACTGTCACTAAATATTTCTCCCTTTCACTGAGACAAATGAGAGTTCACTGAGGTTATCTTATGGCAGTATTGCATACGGTGACAGAAATGCAGAACGCCCCTAATTGAATGGCAGACACCAGTAAATATTATCATCCCATTGATTAATGGCCTGCGTCCTCCTATGTCATCTACATTAGATCCTCAGGCACTGTGCAAATGTTTTATGATTTCCTGTCTGCAGTGGAATAAGTCAATTATAATAAGTAGCAGATGCCTCCATACTACAATATAGATTTTATCTACTCACTCAACGCACCCATATACCTTTACAGCTCAAGGTCATGCTCTGCTTCCAAGGCCAACCAAGTTATTTTCCTGTATATGTGAATATTCACTGTATTGCCAAAAGTATTGGAACGCCTGCCGTTTACACGCACATGAACTTTAAGGGCATCCCAGTGCCAGTCAAGTTCCTCAACCCCAAACGCGCTCATTCATGTCTTTATGGACCTTGCTTTGTGCACTGGTGCGCAGTCATGTTGGAACAGGTAGGGACCATCCCCAAACTGTTCCCACAAAGTTGGGAGCATGAAATTGTCCAAAATGTCTTGGTATGCTGCTGCCTTAAGCTTTCCCTTCACTGGAACTAAGGGGCCAAGCCCAACCCCTGAAAAACAACCCCACACCATTATCCCCCCTCCACCAAACTTTACACTTTGCACAATGCAGTCAGGCAAGTACCGTTCTCCTGGCAACCACCAAACCCTGACATGTCCATCGGATTGCCATACAGAAAAGAGTGATTCGTCACTCCAGAGAACACGTCTCCACTTCTCAAAAGTCCAGTGGCGGCGTGCTTTACACCACGGCATCCCACGCTTTGCATTGCACTTGGTGATGGAAGGCTTGGATGCAGCTGCTCGGCCATGGAAACCCATTCCATGAAGCTCTCTACGCACTGTTGTTGTGCCAATCTGAAGGCCACACGAAGTTTGGAGGTCTGTAGCTATTGACTCTGCAGACAGTTGGCGACTTCTGCGCACTGTGCGCTTCAGCATGCACTGACCCCGCTCTGTCATTTTACGTGGCCTACCACTTTGTGGCTGAGTTGCTGTTGTTCCCAGTTGCTTCCACTTTGTTTTAATACCACTAACATTTGACCGTGGAATATTTAGTAGCAAGGAAATTTCATGGAACAACTGAATCCAATGATTTGGAGGGGTGTCCCAATACTTTTGGCAATATAGTGTAAATGAGCTTGGTCAAATGAGATAATTAAAGGAATTGTAAAGTCCCAGCATAGCCTCTCCTGATATAACATCAGCATTGTAATAGGAATACATACTAGAGTTGTTTTTGATAATGCAATTAAAGTTTACTTGAAAAAGCCCTTTTATGTAGTGAGTGCTGGTTTTTGGGGGTGGCCAGTAGCTTATCTTGGGCGCTCCTGTAACTCAGAGCATTTGTGTCGCATGGGCCTCTGGAGTTGTACGAACCCTCACTGCTTGAAATAGAACCACGTGTAACGTGGTTCTATTTCACGCGGAGGGAAGCGCAAGTTTATGTGTGATCTTAGTGGTGCCGTCCTTGCAAAGCTGTTTGGCCTCTGGGACTGGAGAACTGACTTAACAACTCCAATTGCCCCGGAGGTGCTCTCAGATGTAGAACCTGTAGATTTCTTACTTACAATTGTGGCATAGTTGGGCCACCCTAGAGAAAGAAAAAAACCTAGAGCTGGCCTCAGTGTTTCATGGGTACAGATGGAATGCAGAAATGATAAGATTGCTGGATGATTGGAGTAAACCTTGTACTGGCTTGCTTCATACGCAGAAAAGCACCTGAAAGATTGAATTGCATTTTTTAATACAGGGTCCTATTACATGCTGAAGAGTGGTTACAGATACTCACCCCCCCTTACCTGAACCATGGGGTTCTTCTCCACAAAGGCTGCTACTACTGTATTTTGAATGCGGAGCAACCATGCGGTCTTTACCCATACAGCCATGTCATCCATTCACAGATCTTTCAGCAGGATCTGTAAATGGAGAATCTACAAGACCAATCAGCTGCAGCAACAGAGAGACTTGTAATGCTCAATGGAATACAAGTGCAGTGACGTCACCGCACTTGTAGTTCATTCATTCTTCCTCCTGTCCCTGTTGCATTCATCAACAGGGGCAAGAGGAAGCATCTGCAGGAGCCAGAGCATTGCACCCTTGATCTACTGATGGCGGTTGCAATGTTTACTGGCTCCAATGCGTGGCGAAAATAATTGCACATTTTTTTAATGAAGAAGCGTGCATTTTTAATATTTTCTCAGAAAGAGGACTTCACCTTTAAAGATACCATTAAACTGTAAAAGTTTCCAGACAAGCAAATTAGTTATGATATATGACCATTATATACACAAATTGTGCTCAGTACAGCGTTTCTGTAAGTATTGAGTTTTATTTCATTTGTTTTATTCACTTATTTATCTAATAAATAAGTAAATGAAACATGAAAATAATAAACAAAAAGAGTAACATTTCATAATACAAACATTCGGCCAAAAATGGCTAAACAGCTTCCAATGCCAAAGTAATATTTTGTAGCCGCTCTTTGCTCTTAGAATAAATAATGTGTATGGAATTTTTCCCTTTATTTTTATGTGTGATTGTATTTAAAACAGTTGTAAAAAGGGCACTTGAAATCACTGGGCGGGTGAAATTCATCAGGCTGCTGAAGGGAAAATGGGACTTTAAGCTGCTAGTTTCTGCTTTTGATCAGAAGTTGAATCATTTGATCACAGCATGAACGGCGGTAGGGTGGGGTGGCAGAGACAGAAATAGCGCTAAAGTATGATTACCGTGCAAGAGTGAAATGCGTAACAGCCTTTGGAAGAGCAATATAGTTGAAGTCTTATGCAATTCATGGCAGGCAATGGAGTCATTTAACATTGATAGAAATGTTAGTGAAGTGAGCTTGCTGAATTTTATATAGAACACTAAAAGAAAAAAAATGATTAGTGCACACAGTATTTCTTTTAAAAAGAAGGATTTTTGTACGTAAACAATTAATGTGTTACTATAACGATATGATTAAAAACAATAAAAGCCTTATAAGATAAACCTAAACTTTGTATCCAAAAGGATAGACCATGTGCCAGGATCAGGGCCATAACTACAGATCACGGGGCCCCATAGCAAAGATGTTATGGGGCCCCCCCTGACGACCCATCTGAGCTTTGAGTAACGATCCCAACCACTCCTCTTGTGCATCTGAAGTCGTCTCAACTCTTTACAGGGGATTAGCTTTGTCATCAACTGAAACCACACCAACCCTGATACAGTACTGCGTTACCGTCACATGTTCTATGTTTAATTTTTCTCAACAAGCTAATGGGGCCCTCTTCAACCCCCAGGCCCCAGAGCAGTCGCCTGGGCTGCTATGGATATAGTTATGCCACTGGCATGGATAGTGAAGATCATTTGTAAAGCAGACAGGGGTCTTTTCTAAAAACCACAGAATTGTGGTTTTAAGGCTATCATTACTGAAAAGTGCAGTAGGAAACTTAGATAAACCTTAAAGCCCATCTCCAGGTGAACAAAAAAACTACCCTTGCAGTGGGGCTACCCCTGCACTTCAAGGGTTAAGTGCTAATTTTATCTAAGGGACAATATTGAAGAATAAAAGGGAAACATTATTCCTAGAGTTTCATTTAAAATTAAAGGGATAAAAAATAATATTCTTAACCCTTGCAGTGGGGCTACCCCTGCCCTGAAAGGGTTAATTGCTCATTTTCGTCTAGGGTCTAAAATAACATAGTTATACTCACCCGATCCTCGGAGATAACTAGCTGTTACAGCGCTTCCTCCAGCCTGTCACATCCTCCTTTCAAATGATGACATGTCCCTCGGCATCCTCACGTCCAATGCACTGTGTATAGAACGTGATGACTCACAGGACCTTAGAAGGGGAGAGAGGCTTCAGGGATCGGTCTGACAGCCAGCGAGGTTCAGGTGAATACCGTATAACTTTGTCATTTTACACCCTAGACAAAAATGAGCACTTAACCCTTGCCGTGCGGGGGTAACCCCACTGCAAGGGTTAAGAATAATAAGAGTTCTTCTTTCAGACTGGTTTACTTACCTGATCCTGGGCTTGGCTGGCTCCTTCCAGGCTTCTACACCGGCCAAAAACAGCTAAAACAGCTTCATGAATGGGTGAGCATAACTTTGTTATTTTAGGCCCTAGCAACAAAACAAAAGAGCACTTAACCCTTGCAGTGCAGGGATAGCCCCACTGCAATGGTACGTTTTTTTTTCTTTGCCAGGAAATGGGCTTTCAAATCTATTTCTACTCTTGCAGCTAAATTCAGATAACACCTAAACTTTATGTCTGTGCAGGTTCTCATTTATCCAGATCATGGTATATCTGTAAAAAATAAGTCAAGGCAACTGTATTTTTTTGAAGACGTTTCACTGGTCATCCAAGCAGCTTTCAGAATTGAGAAAGCTGGTTGGATGTCCAGGTAAACGCCTTCAAGAAAAATACCGCAAGTCCAGTTGCCTTGACTTATTTTTTACAGATATACTTATACTTTATATTTATTACAGGTTCTAATTTACACAGCATAACGTTTAACAACATATACTAAAATTGTTGCTTAGCTTTTTACTTGCTTAAACATCTTATTTAACTTTCCTCTTCTATGTAATGTTAAGAAGGGGTCGGGGAGTTGTGTTTGCCATAATTAACCCTGTCTGCACTGTGCTGGCACAGCTCCAGTATTAGTTGTGCAGGAGCATGAACCACATGTGCAGGACTGTCTTCCCTAACAAAGTGTTAAAGATGTCAAGGCCTGGGTGGTACATTGTATGTTAGTGCTCTTTAAAAAAAAGAAAACCCTCGCACTGTCCCTTATCTCCACATTGCCATCTATTCTTAGCAATAGAAGCTGTCTCTAGTGTATAATATATATATTTACTCTTATACATATAAGAGTCTATGTATAAATCTGCTCCATGGAAACCACAAGAAAGGTAAGAAATATTTATTTTTACGTTATTTCTAATGCCAAACTCCGGGCTAATCAAATCTGATCCCTTGCGGTGGGGCTGACCCGCACTGCCTAGGAACCCTAACTCTCTGTTAAAACTGAGAGAGTGAAACCAGGGTTCCATACCTGAGAAGCCTCCGCAGCTGCGATCCACACTACTTCAGTCCATTCAGGCGTTACACTCGCTCACTTCTCGATCATCTCCCTGCAGAGAGCAGTGACTGTCATGGCTTCCCGCAGAGATTCTCCCCTCCCCGCTCCGATCCTCCAGTGCTGAATAGAGGAATGAATAGGGGAGGGGTGGGTATAGCTGGCTCTGCCTCTAGATAGGCAGATCCCCCTGTCAAACAGCTAGTTGGGTGAAGCTCGACAGCATTGTCGGGATCCGTCCCGGCTGCTGTAGCTAGGTCACTGAGGTCACGGGAGGACGCTAGTATATGTCCTCCCGTGACCCTTAAAGGAGAACTATGGGGTTAAGGCTTGACTGACAGCTGGTTTTGCCTATCTAGAGGCAGAGCCAGCTGTACACGCCCCCTCCCCCGTCCGTTCCGTGAGCGAACGCCGGTATGTGTTCGCTCTCCTCCCGATCTACTGAGCCGACCTGTGACAGTCTCATTGTCACAGGTCGGCTAGAACTATGAGGTGAGTGAAAAGCACTCGCCTCATAGTTCTCCTTTAAGAGAACTATGGGGAAAAACACTTACCCCATAGTTCTCTTTTAAGTGCTCGTTTTGTCTAAAGGGCTGTGCTATGTGGAAGGGCTGTGTAAATCTCAGGTCGACAGAAATACAAATTCTTTGACAAGTAAAGTATCCCTCATATAGGTCTTTAATTTGTGCAGTTCAGCTTTAAGATTAGCCTGGTATACACGTGAATAAGAGTCTACATAGAGCAGGGGTAGGCAACCTCGGCACTCCTGGTGTTGTGGAACTACAAATCCCATGAGGCATTGCAAGACTCTGATAGCCACAGGCATTACTCCCAGAGGCAGAGATGTGATGGGGTTTCTTGTTTGAGCACAGCTTGAGTGCCAAGGTTAGCTTGATTGCCGAGGTTTCCTAGCCCTGATCTATAGGGTCACATGCACTCTACACTACAATCTCATATTTAGTTTAATAATTTGTACTGAGATTGTAGTCCATCATTGTAGTGAACTTGGAGCGGTGACTACTTTATAACACACACAGGGACTATGGGGAACAAAAGTAGCTCGCCTCCAGAAGGAAGGACAGTGTCAGCACCACTTCAGAGATAATTTGAGGATTTACAGCCGAGTGATACATAAATAAGATACATTTTTGATAATAGTCAAAACCTTAAGGTCACTCCCCCCCCATTCTTTTTCTGCTTTTAATACTTACCTTCTTCCTTCCACTGGTTTCCAGCGGTCCCCCCAGCGCTGGTCTCTTACCCAGCGCAGTCTTCTGTGTCCCACGCAGTCTGTCCAGCGTGCATGCTCCCGGCTGTGTCTCTCCTCTTCTCCTTGCCAGGGCCGGATTTGCCACAAGGCCAACCAAGGCCCAGGCTTGGGGCAACAGGGAGTAGCGGGGCAGCAGAGGTGTGGAATTCCTATCTCCCCTGATGCCTGGGGCATGAAGTTCCGGGCGCCAGGTGGGTAGTTGTTTTCTACATTTAGCCCTGCTTTGGGCAAGCAGAGCTAAATGTACAGCGGGGAAGCTGTTGATATCACTTGTATGCAGCCTGCAGGTCTGCCATTCTTCATGGGGGGGGGTTGGCGAGTAGGGGGGCGCATTGAGGAACCTGCGCATGCGCCAGCCTACACTTCTTCCTGCACAGGCTGTTTGGAGGATGTGTTCTGCAGCCGTGAGCGAGCAGCGCAGACACAGGTAAGTACTTATCTTTTTGACAATTTTTTTAATGTTTTTGCATATATCTATTGCTTGCTAGCAGTAGATATATGCATATAAAATGGAGACTTTAATTCTACTTTCAGGTGCTTGAATGCAATTTTAAGATTTAACTTCTGAGTTTAGTGTTACTTTAACGGGAATTTAGCCACAGGTCCCCCTTATGGACTCTGCGACTGTCTCTTTACATGTTGAACAGATATTCAATAAAAGAAATTCTGCATCATGCAACTTCCATTAAGCGCATTAGCAATGCAAGGTCATCAGAACAAACAACTGTGGTCCTTGAATCTTAAATTAGAACACATTAACAAACTATATGGCACAGACTGTTCACTTTTTGCAGCCAGACTGATTCCAGGAACATTACGTGTTTTGAAGGACAATGGGATGTCTTTTTGTTTTTCCTTACGTTCATGATGTACCATCATGCATCAGAGGTTAGTAAACAGTGTGAATAATTCAACAGTTCAGTCAGTTTGTATGGCTGGATAATATTTATGATGTTAATTACTGGATCACGACTGGAAGTTTCTACAGATTTGACACTGTGTTTAATGTGAGGCGGGATATTATACATACAATAAGTATTATCGATGCTGATACATTACAATTGAACTTTGGACAGATATAAAGTCACCAAAGAAGCCAATCTGACTTACAATATTTAGAGATACAGCAGAGCTCAGAGTGGACAAGGAACAAGCAGCACAAAAAGTCAAGGAGGGGAAATCTTCCCAATGGGACACAGAAAAAAAAAAGCAGACAGCAGTCATATTATAACCTTACCTTACTCTATCCAAAACTATAAAAAAAAGTTTTGGCTTCAGTTCTACTTTAAGGTCTGGACTTTAAAGTCATGAAATTGCTAGGTAAGGCAAATCAAAGCTGAGATTTGACAAACTTACTTGCTGGAACGTTGTCATGTTTCCACTCGAGGTCTTCTGCAGAACCCGTTGTCTATCAGGGTTCTTTGCTGTAGCCCATATAGTTGTGTCTGTTATATAAATGGTTGTATCGGTTCTTGACCATCACTCAGCCCTTGGGTTGGATAGTCTGACAAAACACATGCTTTGTTCTGATGGATGGCATCTTACATTGATATTTGTATGTCTGCTAAGACACATTCGGGATTAATCACAGTCGGTGCTGTGCTGGCTTCCTGGTGTATAAGGTGCTTTGGCTGCAGTTTTCTACCTAAAGTTGGATTCTTGGCAGGACAAATCACCTGAACACTGAACAAAGTTTAGTAACAGAAAACATAATGGAAAATTGTTGCGTCGGCTTTGGTAGTATAATTTTACTTTTTCAAAGCACTGCGTTTATATAAAGCTAATCCCCCATCCCTATCTCTGACAGGCTATTCTAGACAAAGGTCCTATTTAGTAACTACATGGTTGATTTCTATGAACCAAGAGCGAAGACTGTTCACCCCCTACTGATAAAATCTATATACAGCGATATTCTAATTATTCGAGTTTCACCTGTACTGTATGTCGGGAATTCCGCTGCTATTATTTGTTGCCAAGCATAATAAAAAATATGAATCTACCAGTCTCAATGAACAATGAATTAAATGTTGAAACACATATATTTGAATTGTAATTCTGTTAAGCCAGTCTGTTACACCAATCCCCTACCAAACAGCCCAGCCAGGACCCAAACCTCCATTGCAATTAAGCCGCATAGCTGGGTCAAAGTCCTGTCCAGGCAAGTGATTAGACAAGGAAGGGGCAGCAGCACAAAGATGAGGACATCTCTGTGCACTCCTCTTCGGTAAACTTGTTCTCATCTTTAGACTGACCCCACTGTGCAATTCAGCAAAGCCTGATTTGTTTCCTCTCCCAGTCTGTTCAAAAGGCTAATATAAAGACAGATTGAGGTATTTCAATGTTCTGTATCTAAAAATACATGTAACTATCTTTAAATGGATACATAAGTAAGTGGAATAAATAAAAGGTATTTTGCATCAGGCTGATGTTCTGTTTCAAATATAGGATGTTCTTAAGGAGGAACTTTACCCAGATCTTTAAAATAACAACCAACACACCTTCAGAAATGTTTAGTAATGACAATCTACCAACACATACTTCTAGATAATTGCAGTCTTTGTATTCTTTGCATACCTTATTTCTCTTTTCTTCCCCAGTCTTCTGACAGTGGCCATTTTAACTAAGGGCAGATTACAAGCTCTCTCATTACTTCCTGGAACTCTGGCACATGTGACTAGGACATGTGACCGTGCACATCATCTCAGGGGAGGAAAATGCCTTTCCCTGAAGTCTCATGAGATTACAGATGAGATTTCCCAGCAATGCTCTGCTGATGTATCCTTCCCAGGAAGCAACTCTTGGGCAGACTACATAATTTGTGCCAAAATGGACCAGGAAGAAGATGAACTCTATTTGTAAGTAAATAAAAAATATGTTTGTTTAACTAATGAATGTATCATAATTTTAAATCAGCATGCAAACCTGCATGCTGGTGTTATTTTTAGTGAAAAAGGGTAAAGGTCTAGGACTAAGGGGTCTATTCACAAAGCTGCCGAAGGATCCAGCCGTAGCTTTGGCTGATCCTTCGTCTCTCTTCGGCCGCTGGAGTCCTTTGGTTCAGTCGAACTGAAGGGCTGTTGTACGGGTTATTCACTTTAGCCTGTACAGCTCCCGAAGGCGGCTGAGTGGCTTAGCTATGCCGAAGGCACATGCTTCGGCTCGACTGAGCCGAAGTAGAGCGAATGGCCAGCGAAGGCCGGCTGTACGCCTCGCAAATGACAGCTGAGCGGAGCCAGCCATAATCTCACGGTTGGCTCTGCCTAGTTGTAATGACAGATCGGCATCCCCAAAATTAACTGGGGATGCTGATCTGTCATTAAACAATAACAGCTGGGTGGAGCCGGCTGTGACGTCATTATTCATTGACTGGGACCTGCTAGAAGACTCTAGCAGGTGCCCTTCAATAGGAAACAGTTGGGCGGAGCTAGCTGTCACTGCTAGCTCTGCCCAATTGTTGGTTTGTTTTTTTTTATATATATTTTTCCTTTTTTTAAAAAGCTTTATTTATTTTTTAAAATGTATTATTTATTTTCATTTTTAAACATATTTTCCAACTTTTATCACTATTTGCTATTCTGTCCCTATGTAAATAGGGGAGAACAGCAGCGAGTGAGCTGCCGGAGCTTCAGCTTAGCCGATCCAGATGTTGGATCGGCTGAGTCGAAGTCCTTCTGCACTTTAGTGGAAAGCAGAAATCACCAGCACTCAGTATCTTTGATGTCCATTTAATCGGACCAATCGTCAATTGTCATGTACAAAATAGCAACGTTTCGGGACCGCACAGGATCCCTTCATCAGGCCGACAATGTTACAAGGTTACCCGAAACGTCGCTATTTTGTACATGACAATTGACGATTGGTCCGATTAAATGGACATCAAAGATATTTACTGAGTGCTGGTGGTTTCTGCTTTCCACTGTTTGTTGCACGGTGCCCTCCGTGATTGTCACTGCGAGCACCACTACAAGTACTTGGGCCGGGAGCGCTGTGAGGAGTGCAGAGGGACTTACCATTTTCTTCTGCACTTCAGCTCAGCCCGAACATGCAGAGCATGTTTGGCTGACCAAAGTGCAGGCGGAGGCAGCCGCTGTACGGCAGAAATCAGCCGTACTGAGCCGCAGTGAATAGCCGAACGTTGTTCGGCTCACTTCACTACAGCTCGGGTATTCACTCAGCTGCCTCCGGCAGCTTAGTGCATAACCCTGTAAATCATTAAAAATATTATTTCCATGCATGTAGAGTGTTAAACTGCATTTGATGAGTGAACTTGTGGGGGGAAAAGTTATCAAGTCTTACTTAATCTGAAGAAACGTCCCCCTTGCTCCAGGCAACCCAAAATTAAGACTATTCTATAATGCATTTGCTAAAAAGTTTCCTGAGTTGCTCCTCTGGCTCTGCCATCTTTCTATTTTTTATTAGACTTTGGGTTATTAAAGACAAACCTATTTGGTTTTAGTTTTGGATAGAGTGGGCAAGAGTCAGACTCTTTTGTCAAATCTTAATTTCTGTCTCCATTGGGGAATATACCCCTCTATTTATACTTGTGGCTGTTGTCACTGAGAAAGAAAGAGAGGGGAAATTTTGGAGTTGTCCCGATAACAAGAGGTAAGGAGAGATCTTCCTAAGGGGACACCTGTTTTGGGGACAACGGTCTAAGAGGGGAATTGGCCTCACTTTGGGAGGTTTCCTCTAACATTGCCTATACATTCACTTTAGGGCTGACCACTAGACTACAGCTGACCATACACTGTGGATGTTTCTCTTGATTCCCCCATCTATCTAACAGCCTACCCTTGCCGAGCTATTGTATTCTGACAGCAATGGATGGAGCAATGGGTGTGTCATTGTCCAAATATCTGAACAGTGACTGTAGCTGTTTGGCTACAGTCACTGTCGGGCTGAGATTTTCCAGACCGACTCCTTCAAAATAGTTGATTGAAGAATTCACTTTTATCAAATGGGGGATCCTGATGGGCCACACACTGGTCGAATTCTGGCCGAAGTCAAAAGGACTTAAAATTTGACCTGTGTACTATATAGCCAGCTTAATGGTCTAATAGTAGTGCATACAGTGTGCATCAGGAGGTGATGGGGCTAAATCAGTATTGTTAAAAGTTGTGCATACCGCGTTTCCCCGAAAATAAGAGCTACCACGTAAATAAGACCTAGTAATATTTTTTGTAATTGCTAAAATATAAGACATACCCCGAAAATAAGACGTAGTTGTGGCCGGCGGTGGGATAAGGGGGAACTTGAAGAGCCACAGGAGAAGCAGGAGAGAATCAGCGGAGCCAACATAAGCCGGAGGAAGCGAGGAGGCAGCGGAGGGAGCAGAGCCGCATAAGCCGATGCTTCCTCTATAGCGCTGGCTCCTGTCACAGGCGGAGTGATTCCAAATGCACTCCGCCTGTGAGTAATCATAGTGAAAGCACTCATTCAGAGATTGGTTACCAAACTGATGAAAGATGAGTGCAAAAAGAAAGAGCTATTCTGTCAATAGAACTATTAATGTTGTACATTAAAAAAAAAATATAAGACCTACCCCGAAAATAAGACCTAGTGTGTTTTTTGGAGCCAAAACAAAATATAAGACAGTGTCTTATTTTCAGGGAAAACACAGTAGTAGAGGAAATGTATGTTAATGCCACATTACCACAGCCTCCATACTATTCCAGGTAAGTGATATATTTAGTTAGTTTTAATTATAAATGCATGCATCCACAATTGAGCATGCATGCTGCGCCTGCACAGGGGCCTTATTGCCGTACAATACTTCTCCAGTCTGGAAATCAGCAGACAGGTCAAAGAACCTTCCAACTAGACTTTCTGAGCCCAGACCAAAGAGTTCCTATCCATGGTGCTAGATGACCTCATAGGCTATTAAGAAGGCTCAAAAGTTGGGAGAGAGTTGAGCCCAAGTCTAACTTTTGCAGGAAAAGATGTGATATCAATTTTATATAAACACTAGAGGGATGGCAGGTAATTGTCTTTAATAGGTTTACTTTATAAAACGTTAACTGGAAAATAGCACATCCCACTATATGACATTTAAAATATCTTCTTTTCTGATAAATTCAACCAGCAGTCCTTAAAGGAGAACTATGGGGTGAGTGAATTACACCCGTCCCCATAGTTAGAGCCGACACGTGATATCGAAACTGTCACAGGTCGGCTCTATTGATCGAGAAGTGAGCGAAAACATACCGCCGCTCTAGATAGGCAGAGCCCGCTGTCAATCAGCCAGTGGGGTGGTCTCAGCAGGGAAAAATGAGGAGGGTCTCACTATGGGCACATGTGGAGTGTCCCACCAGGGACAGATGGGGAGGGTCTCACCAGGGACAGATGCGGAAGTCTCTCCAGGGGTAGATGCGGAGGTCTCACCAGGGGCAGGTGCGGTGGGTCTCACCAGGGGCAGGTGCGGTGGGTCTCACCAGGGGCGGATGCGGAGGGTTTCACCAGGGGCAGATGGGGAGGGTCTAAGCAGGGGCAGATGCGGAGGGTCTCACTAGGGGCAGATGTGGAGGGTCTCACCAGGGGCAGATGTAGAGGGTCTCACCAGGGGCAGATGTGGAGGTCTCAATAAGGGCAGATGCAGAGGGTCCAAGCAGGGCAGATACATAGGGTCCAAGCAATGTCAGATGCGGGCACCATTCCTCCAGTGTGGGACCCTGGGACCAGATCTCAGTGGGGCCCCCCCCAGCTTCAGGCCCTCATGCAGCCACACCGGCGGTAGGCCCGGGCTGTACACCCCCCCAGCCTGACATGCCCCCCCTTATCTCTGGGCTCTTCTCGGCCGTGCCGCTGCCAAACTAGGATATGTGACTGTTTTAAAATGGCAGTGTCTGGTGGGCCCGGGAGGCGGGGGCCACTGCCTTCACTGCTTCAACACAGCCGTGTCTCCTTCCATACAGGCTGAAGAGTGCATCGAGGGGTCGGTGATGGGCCCCCTGCTGGCCGCAGGCCGTCGGCCAATGTCCGAGAGCCCGAATGGTCAGTCCACCCCTGATTACAGCCCACTAGTTTCCATAAGCCGCCCCCTGAAATAAGCAAACATTGTATGCAGGACTTTCTTTTTCAAGCTGGAGGATGCTGTTGTATGTAGAGTGGCAGTGGGTGCTGGGTACTAGAAATTGCCCACCTGAATGCATGTTGCTTTTGTTGCTCTGTAGAGCACCCCAGTAGCCCAGAAATCTGGACTTCTCTATAATGCATTTACCAACCAGTTTTTTGAGCACCCAACATTCGCTATAGGCACTATTGGGCAGAGTGATCTGCTTGTGGTGTCTGTATAGTTCTGGACATGAGAAGTGGCACAGGACAAGGAGCTTGCATGAAGGTAAGTGCCACAGAATACCAATTCTGAGGGTGGGGGGGGGGGGATTTTTTTTCTCAAAGTGAACCCCAAAGGGCTTTTATTACTCCCATTAAAAATGTAATATATTCACACATGAATGTTAATAAAACCTCTTCTACATAAACTGGCTTATAAAATCTATGTATTGGCCCTGTAAAGAACCATTCTAAAATGTACCTACCATTTAATACACTGAGAATCAGCCACCAATGGAGTCATTCAGAAACATGCATTCAGAGGACTCCCTTGTAAAACAATACGAATTACTTAACCTTTTATTTAGACGCAACTTCAATCGGTCATTTGTATACCAACAGTCATTTTTGAAATGTTCATCACTTAACTGTTTATGTTGGAAGGAAAAGTGTTTAAACTGGCAATATACCAAGGATAATTATTTACAAAAATGATCAGAACAAATGTCTGTGTTTCTACAACACAGACAATAACAACCTCGGTATTGCTATAATAAAGATGCGTTTTTTTAAATTGAGATATATTAAAGACGGTCTTAGCAAAGCGCTAGTATGTAAACAAAAGGTAGCAATGTTATGTCAGTAGAATAATGTAAAACTACTTTATCTTTTAATAAATATCTTACCATGGAAGAACATTAAAGGAGAATTAAAGGAGAGTGCTTTTCACTCAGCCTCATAATCTGAGCCGACCTGTAACAATGAAACTGTCACAGGCCGGCTTAGTAGATCGGGAAGTGAGCGAACACATACCGGCGTTCGCTCACTTCTCGATCCTGTCACTGCAGAGAGCCGTGACAGGGGAGTGACTGGATTCTCCCCTCCCCTGTCCAATCCTCCAGCGCTGACTGGCGGAACAGAAGGGGGAGGGGGCGATTACAGCTGGCTCTGCCTCTAGATAGGCAGAGCCAGCTGTCACTCACGCTGCTGGGCAGATCCAGACCTAATTGTCAGGATCCGTCTCAGCTGCGGTGTCTCAGTATACCACGAGCTGCAGCTCACTGTATACTGAGCTTTGGGTGACGGGAGGACGCTAGTTTGTGTACTCCCGTTACCCTGGGGAAAAGCCCTAACCACATAGTTCTCCTTTAAAAGGAGAACTATGAGGTGAGTGCTTTTCACTCACCTCATAGTTCTAGCCGACCTGTGACAATGAGACTGTCACAGGTCAGCTCAGTAGATTGGGAGGTGAGCGAACACATACCGGCGTTCGCTCACCTCTCTATCCTGTCGCTAGTTTGTGTCCTCCCCTCTCACTATATACATGAAGGGCAGCTCTCCCCTCTCACTATATACATGGAACAGAGCGGAGAATGGACGTTCTCCGCCCTGATCCCTGCTCTTCATCCTGAAGAGAGGATCTCCGGTCGGCAGGGAGAGAGAGTTGGCCGGCGAGGGCTGGGGGAGGGGGTTAGGTAGTTGAATGGAACCTTTTCATAGATATCTGTACATCAGACCAAAAAGAGGGACAACTGAGGAGAAAAGAGATACAGAGGGACTTGGTTCCCAATGAGGGGCAGTTGGGAGGTATGGGATGGGGATGTTCAACATGCTCATACAGGAGTCCACAAACATTGTATCATATAGTGTGTGTATTTCATCTGTGCATGTAGCTATTTAGCTGGAATTCTGCATTAAAATGATATTAAAGTCAAAATGTTTTTAAGCTATTTCAAATGCTGTTGAAATCACTTACACTAGATACTGATCCTTGGATGTACAGTATAAAAGAATCAGCTGGTCCACTGGCCCTGATATCCAGTTTTAGGGTTGCTTGTTTTCCTTGCAGGGTCCTATGGAGCCACCCTTGTGTGTGCTACTAAGCTGTGTGTGTCTCTACAAACACACAGACACAGCAAGGCAAGACACTCCACTGCTCTCCGCTTCCCACTCCTCCTTCCTTCTCCAAGCTAGTAAATGGACAGCTGCTGGAGACTGCTTTGTCCCTTGTGATCTTGTAACTGGCCAGGAAGTTCAGGGAAACAGCTGAGAGTGTTGGAGCTGCTTGTAAACATGATGACTGTGTTTAGGCAAAAATAAAAAATAAAACACTTTGCTGGGCGATACATATTTCTTTGATCTGGATTCATTATTGAAAAAAATGTAATACTCGGCTTCATTCTTTCATTAATGAAAGGAAGAAGCTTTTACAAAAAAGCTTAATTATTTCATTAATGCATGCCTCAATACTGAGGCATGCATTAATGACTGGCAACTGCTGAGAATCAGCAGTTACCAGCATTACAAAGCCTGATTACTCGTCACGTACAGTGTACGTGGCCAATCATATAGGCACAAAGTGCCAGGACGTACACTGTACGTCTCCCGTCACAAAGGGGTTAATGGGGTTATTTGCGAAGGAGCCCAAGGATCCAGCCATAGCTTTGGCTGATCTTTTTTCTCTCTTCGTCCCCCAGAGCCCTTCGGTTCGACTGAACTGCTGTACGGACTATTCACAATAGCCCGTACAGCTGCTGCAGGCAGCCGAGCGGCTCAGCCGAGCCAAACCCATATGCTTCGTCTCAGCTGAGCCTTAGTGACACCCAAAGCATGGAGAATGGTCGGCCGAAGCCGACCGATCTCCACGCAAATGACAGTTGGGCGGAGCCAGCCGTGATCCGCCGCCCTGTTGTAATGACAGATCAGTGACCCCAAATGACCAGGGGATGCTGATCTCTCAATAAACAATAACAACTAGGCGGAGCCGGCTGTGACATCAAGACCGGCTCCGCCCAGTGCTTATGCATTGGCTGGGACCTGCTAGAATACTCTGGCAGGTGCTGGCCAATAGGAAACAGTTGGGCAGAGCTAACTGTCACTGCTAGCTCCGCCCAATTGTTTTTCCTTTCTTTAAAATATATGTTTTTTTCCCCGATTTTTTTATCATTTGTAAAATAATTTAGCAACTTTATTTTTCTCATTCTTTTCATTTCTTTTCCGTTATGTAGAATACCTAAGCCGAATAAGGCTCGGTGACATTTGGCTATTCACTCACTGCCGTTCTGCCACCTATTAGCGAGTGAACTGTCGGGGCTTCGGCTCAGCCCATCCAGATGTTGTATCAGCTGAGTCAAAATCCTTCTGCACTTCGGCTGAGTCGAACATGCAGAGCATGTTCAGCTGACTGAAGGCAGCTGATGTACGGCTGAAATCAGCCGTACAAGCCAGAAGTGAATAGCCAAACAGCGTCCGGCTCACTTAACTTCGGCTGGGCTATTCACTCGGTTGCCTTCGGCAGCTTTGTGAATAACCATGTAAGAGATGATAGAAAATCTTAACATGGTTATTCACAAAAGGGTGAAGAGTTTGGAGAAGGCAGGAGGAGAAGTGAACAATCTAGGACAACATGCTGATTTGGAAAAACCCTCTAATTCAGCTCACTTTCCAGTTCAGCTATATCTTCCTAGATTGTTCACTTCTCCTGCCTTCTCCAAACTCTTCACCCTCTGTGAATAACCCTGTAAATAGTTTCAGAAATCCTCTCCTGAACAATATAAATAGCTGAGAAGACAATTCAAGCTCTTCGCATAGTTACCGTTGCCAAGGAAACTGCTTCCTCTGTATCTATGCACAGTAGCGCATGACTGCTTTAAAGAATCCCTTGTCCGGGCTACTAGACCAGCATGACCAGCTAGAAAGAGCCACAAAAGTGCTGCAACTCTCATCGTCACATTCTGTCATATTCTGTAAAGTAGCCTGAGACTTACATATTCAGTGACAAGTTTTCTCTGAATAGTATCATGAATTTAGAGATGTTTGTTGTGCTAGAAAACCAAATGAGTCACTGACAGAATATAAAATGTAGGTCATTTAAGTGGAAATCGGTACTCCAATGAGGCATTGCACGATTCTCAAACTCTTTGCGCTATATAAATCCTGTATATTAATAATAATAATAATTCTCACTGCCACAGGCATGACCAGAGGCAGATGCATCATGGGATTTGTAGTTGCACCGCAGCTGGAGGGCCAGAGTTGGCCCACCCCTGTCCTAGGCCAAGACTTTTTACTCAGATTTAGTCTTATGAGCTTATTCAGTAAAGCACTGCAAGATCGGCAGCTAAAGAACTAAATCTACCTTTGTGACCATGATTTAATGTTACATCCATCTTTAGCGTGTAATATGAAATATGGCCACATTCCCAAGCCCCCTCCCACTTACCTGAATAGGGGAGTTCTTCTCCCCACAGGTGTACATTTGGATTTGGCATGGTTGTTCATGGCTCCACCCGCACGGCCATGTCATCTTTTCACAGATCCATGCACATGCTCTGTGAATCAGAGACCATGAGAGAGGCACTAGTAGATCTCAGGAGCACAAGTATCAGCGGACTTGTAGTCCATTGATTACATCCTTCAGCCCCATAACAGAAGGTCCATACCTTGGTAAAGACCTGGGACTGGGAGAATAGTCTGCATGATCTTGGGCATTGTACCCGCAATTCACTGATCATGATTGCAATGCTTTGCAGTCTTCAATGCAAAAAAATAATAAATTCACATCTAATTGCTTATTAATTTGTTGGAAAGGTAGACTATGCCTTTAAAGAGCTAAGTGCAATGTACGGTAAACACAGCTACCAGTAAGAATCCATTTTGTACTGCCATAGCTTCAGTGAAGGGAATTCTGATTGGTTATTATGGTTAGGTATGGTTTATCATTACTCAACTCTTCCTGCTTTAGAGTAGCGCCAGAGCATTAGTGTGAATGTTTAGTATACAAATCCTGATTCATATAAATACAATTCATAGTTCTGATTAATAATAAACAAAACAACCTCCACCCCCATCGATTCCCTTTATTTGAAGTGTTTAATACATTTTTTTTTTTACTGAAAACAACTTACTCTCCAGGTACAAATCTTTCCACATGTCGCTCCAGTTCAGTTCATACAGTGTACCCCATAGGCCCGTCTCATGTGCTGGATCGGCTCCTTTCAATCGAAGCAACCACTCTTCATCTCAAAGGAATACGGCACATCACGATGCAGAAAATCTGATTTTTTTTCATGCAGCAGACATTAGGAATGAAATATTTATAACAAAGAACTGTTTTATGTGAAACGTACATATTGATAGTGTTTTAGTCACTTTAAATATTTAGATAACATAATTAGGCCTAATTAGTTTTGAAATTGTTAAGCTATACACCGCTTAACTAAAATTAGAGCAAAACTTGCTGGCTGTAATTGCACCAGTAACAATTTTCAGCTAGTAGGGGAGTAAAGAGACAATCTTGTGTTAGTGTTAATGTGAAAGAGGTTTGGGCTTGCATGGACAAGCTAACACACAAAATCATGATTCCAAGCTTCATGGATTTAATTTGTTATATTTCTTGTATTTAATATTACATATAAATGTTATTTTCTGGGCAAATACTGGGTTGTGTTTACAAAAATGGCACTTCTCTGCCTTGTGCAGAACCAAGACTCAACATTTACTGGTGTAATGCTCCTACCCCCTGGTTCATGTGAGAAGATCCCCAGCAGACTAATAGGTCTACACTGTCCCACTCCAATTACTTCAATTAGGCTCCCTGGGTCATTCCACTCAGGGCTTGATCCTTGGTATGTCTCGACTCACAATTAATTTTGCTGAGAAATTACAGATTTCACCATCTGGGAATTTTTTCTTATTAATATAATTTTGGTGGAAATTGGTAAAATTTGCTTGAAAAACAAACAACAATTTTTTTTTGGAGGAGGAAGGGTTTTGGTAGTTACATTTATTTTATTTAGTATTCTTTGTATTTGTGGGTTTTTGCATATATTTTATTGTGATGTATGCACTGTTGCATTTTATTTTATATGCCACATGTTGTTTTTTCTCCTGTCTGCTGTTTTCTTTTTTGTAATAAACATAAAATAATGAGGGTAATTACATGCTGTTTTTTGGCACAAGGACAGATCCAGAAAAGTTGATATGAGCTTTTATAACCCTCTTCACTATAAACCGCCAATAAACACCTTAATGTTGCTTTTCTCATTTACTCCAACGTACGTTATATCGTTAAATGGCAGAATATCAGTGGAATTTTTTTTTCAGTGGATGTTTACTGCAATTTCAGAGAAATAAAAACTCTTAGTTTAGTACACCCCTATGCTGGCCATATATGATTCAAAATTCAGCAAGAATGGACCAAACTTCAAGCTGTGGGTGGCCATGCCGACACCATAAAAATAAATAGTCAGAGGAAAATTGTTAACTGAACAGTTACTACATCCTATCAAATGCAGTCACTGCTTGGTTATTCAGTGGACTGTGGGTTCTTTGACTCCCCAAATACAATAGTCAGCAGCGGAGATTCCTCCATCCAAGCTGTGTAGCGTGGATGGGGTAATTGATTGCTCTTGTTCAACCTATGCATGTATAGCTGGCATTGGCCATGATGTGAATGGGTTTCACTGAATTAGGAAGTACAGACCCTCAATGTGGGTCACAATCTGTAATGAAAAAACAATAAACCCAATAAAAACCAACATGAGGTTCTGACCCTTACCTGCTCTTTACAAAACACACACACAGTACAAAGACAGACATGGAGCGCAAGGAAAAGAGGGAATTGTGTGGAGTGTCAGCATGACAGAGGGAGAAGGGGAGCCAGAGAGAAAAGGGTTACATTTCAGAGAAAAGCAAGGAGAAGGGGTGACTTGTCGGATTGGAGAAAGGCCCATAGGGGTGAGATTTCAGGAGGTGGGTTACTTGTGGATCTGAGGAACTTTCCAGAAGAAAAGAAAGTGGGAGCCAGACGAGGAATTTCCCTCCTGCCCGCCCATGTTGTTAGTTTTTATTTTGGTTAATTTTCTCTTATTCTTGCTGTGCTTTGTTTGTTTTTGTTGTTGTTTGTTTTGTTTGGGTTTGGGTTTCAGCTTGTCATGGCAGTCTTTGGGCGGTTTGGGGTCCTTGAAGGCAGTATGGATGCCATGGGTTTATTGACAACGATTGTGGTGTCCTTGAAGCGGTGGTCAGTTGGTTTGGCCACTTAGTTTTGGGATGTGAAGTGTCCACGGTTAACAGATATTGGTCCCCGAGGCAGTGGTGTTGCGGCTGGGGGCTCATTATTAGTCACCTGAAGCCACAAATACAGGTGATGGGACGCCATTCTGGTTATTTTTAGTGTCTTCCGTGATTCGGAAACCTAGGTTTAATCTGTATACCTGTGTTAATTGGTTTAAGAGAATACCATGGTTATTTTTTGTATTCAATTTTGTATTTATTTTTTATATTTTCATTAAAGATACAGGTGGCTGGGGAGGGAGAAGGGTGTTAACGGAGTTAGGTAGGCCATGTGAGAAGCTAACTGAAGATCTGGTAAACACATATCTGAAGATTGTTTGGGGTTAACTATGAAATTATATGTTAAAATATGGACTAAGTAGTGATACTAGCAGTATTTTAAATGTTGGTTGTATGTGTGTGGATGTATAATTATATTATTAATCATGTGGTTGTAAATTATTATGATAAACTGTTGAAAAAATGTAATAAAGAGGAAATAAAAAAAAAAAAAAAGATTCAAGTGGCTGCTGTGGCCTTTGGAAATCCATACAAGTCTGGCGTGACTTATTGTGAAAACAGATTTTTACTGGAGGTCACAGTAAGTTAATGGAGGTGGGGGTTTGTGTTTATAAAACAGGGTCCCACTGAAAATACCCTTGTCAGGAGCAGGTAGAGCTGTACAAACCAGAACAAAAGGACTTACGGATAAATATTATAGCAACAATTGAAAAGAGTCTTCAATGAACATACATAAAAACCCTATTTTATGCTTTCAGTTGCTGGCACAGGAAATATTAACGCTGCAGAAATTTTCAGACTTTGTTCTGCAAGCACACTTTCAAATTCAGTTCTACCTGTTGCTGGCAGCAGACAAACTACCTCTCGAGCAACAAGCTGCAGAGATGCTAATTCTAAGGCTTGTACTAAGCCTCACAGGCTGGTGTCTGGTAATAACAAACAGATGGAGGACTTGGCAGAACTGCAGGGCAGTAGTCCAACAACAGCTATGTGTTTGGGTATACACGCAGGTGGCTTTGGCTTGCCTGCTGAGCTTCTGAGAGCAGTTCAGGGTAACTCAAGTGTATCTGTCATGGACACACAACGCAGACAAGTAGTGTGCATAACACCAAACTGACCCCTGTTTAAATCTTTCCTTGTACCATTCTCCTGACTTAATGGAAGTATATGCCCAGGTGCATCACAGCAAAGTAATATCAGCATTAATATTTAATTAGGAAGAGTGGAGGCACTTATGGGTCTTAACCAGGAGTGTACGTCCAAACAGGAGATGTTTATTCTTTTCAACGATGGAAATAAATTGGGTATTATATTGTGTCTGTGTGCACTGAAATTAGTGAATCTGTTCCTAAGAATATAGATTTGATAAACATTTGCACAAATATCATGTAACATAAAAAATTACAACTAGCATTTGTTTATTCAACAGGGCAGCTCCTTTCAGAAAATATGTATTTTTGGGAGGGTTTCAAGAAGCTTTCTAGACAAAAATTCAGATTTTAACATGTTTGCAAAATTGAAATAATTGCTCCAGAAGCAACGTGGTTATTTGTATTTAATGCTCCTGTTAACTGCTGCGGGAAAGTCGCTCAACACATTGGCCGTTCCAGGACCCGGAAGATCGATGTAAGATACTGCAGAAGATATGGATACTATAGTGTATTACATGACCCCTGGGTCCTTCTGGGGATCATTTATGTATACTTACATTGTGCCAAAAAAGAAATATTTCTTTCCTTTTAGATGTTTTGTTGTAGCAGGCAACAGGGCTGCATCAAGCTTTTTCTGAGCACCGCCACAGTGATCTGTCCTTATAGAAATGTAACATACAATTGAGAAACCAGGGTTGTAATCCTCTAACCCCTTCACAAAGGAGCCACCCTAAAGCTGGGCATACGCCTATAGATTAACTGCAGATGTTCTATGGTCAGATGGAAAAAGTGCAAGAGATTTCTCCATCTACGCTAAACTGTGTGGATGGAGGAATCTCCCACTGGACCAAGCTTCAGCATCTTGCTAGTTAGCTCCGTTGGCTGTCAAAATACCTAAACATTGCCTGCATCCAATCAGTTTGCTCAGGTATTTTAAGAGGCAGCGGGGTCGACCAGCAAGATATTGAAACTTGGCCCAGTGGGAGATTCCTCCATCCACACAGTTTAGCGTAGATGGAGGAATCTGTTGCACTTTTTCTATCTGACCATAGAAAATCTGCAGATAATCTATAGGTGTATGGCCAGCTTTAAACAGAATTCCAGGGTCAGTGCTTAGGGGACCAGCTGATTCTGCAGGAAGCTAAACCTTTTAAATGTCAAGGAGCAGCATTCATTGTAAGTGATCTAATCAGCATACTTTAAAACCTTTTTACTTTAATATTACTTTAAATGAACAGTTCGGCCATGTTTTAGACGAGCCGCAGCATATAATTCTGGGAATTGGTGGTAAAAGTACCGTATGTTTACTGCACTGAATCATTATGTCTGCAGCATAGAAAACATGGCAAAAATAGACTCACTTAGCATGGCAATACAACATAGGCAAATATTCCAGGAAAGCAGACAGTGTTGCTACAATGTACAAGATTTCTCTATAAAGTAGATTTTTTTTTACAATATTCTGCATGGAAATAGTATTTGTTTTACTGCATAGATGCACTGTTCCTTGTGGGGTATATATCCTGACACAATACAGCATGTTTATCAGATTTGCTTATTAAATACATAGGGAAATTGGTTTTATGTTAAAAATATGCAGTTTTGAAATGTG
>NW_017307670.1:331449-361595 GCF_000935625.1 Nanorana parkeri | reverse complement strand
CTTGTCTGTGTTTAAAGTATATGCAATGTGCAGCCACATCTAAGGACTGGTAGTCTGCAATATATAAAAAAATGTGTTTTGGGTTTGGACACTTTAAAACAGGGGCGTAACTAGAAATCAAAACTCTAGCAAAATTTTGTATGGGGCCCTGTGATTTCTAGTTATGCCACTTGCAGAGCCCACCTGATATACCAAACAGCCCACCTGAGAGTGACCCTGCAGGGCCCACTATAGACTCTCTATAGTGGGCTCTGCAGGGTCTCAGATGGGCTACACACCTCTTACCTGTCAGCGATGTCTGCCTCCGTGGTCGCCGGGCCCCGCCTCCTCTTCCGCCCCCAGGCCCTGCCTCCTCTTCTATCGACGAGCCCCGCCTCCTCTTTTATCACTGGCCCCACCTGCTCTTAGGTCGCTGGCCAGTGATGCAAAAGGAGGCGGGGGTTGCTCTTAGGCGTGCCCCGCCTCCTCCTTCACTGCGAACGCTGGCCTCTTCTGCCATAGCTGCTGGCTGTCACTGACACAGCTCTGCAGCGGCTGTGAGGGGAAACGCCGCTGCTGAGCTGTGTCAGCGACAGCCAGCACCCTTACATGCCATAGTGACACAGGCGGCCAACACGGCATCAGAGGGATGCCCTGGCTGGGTCCCCCTGTGCCCGGGCCCCATAGCGGCTGCCTGGGTCGCTATGGTGATTGTTACGCCACTGCCTGAGAGTGACCCTGCAGAGCCCTCCATAGACTCAGGTGGGCTGGTCACACCACTGCACACCTCTTACCTGTCAGCCCCAATCCGCTGTCTACCTCCTCCTACTGCACGGTCGCTGCCTGGCCCCGCCTCCTCCTGCACGGTCGCTGGTGATCCCCGCCTTCTCTTCCATCATCGGGCACAGCCTCCTCCTTCATTGCCATTGCAGGGCCCAGCCTCCTCTGCAGCAGCTGCTGGCTGTCACTGACACAGCTGAGGAGGAACGCACCGCTGCACACATCACTGACAGGTTAACAGCGACACGTACTTCCTCACACCCGCCAAGTGACAGCCAGTGGCCTGAGATGCCATAGCGACCCAAGCGGCCTCAGGCGGATGTCCTGGCCGGGCCCCCCTGTGCTACGGGCCCCGCAGCGGCCGCCTGGGTCGCTATGGTTATTGTTACACCACTGCTTTAAAGTGATATTAAAGTCAAAGACTTTTAAGCTATTTCAAATGCTGAATAAATCATTCACAATTAATGCTGCTCCTTGATGTTTGAAAGTCTTAGTTTCTTGCAGAATCATCTGGTCTCCTGTGCACTGGTCCTGATGTCCTGTTTTAGGGTGGCTCCTTTCCTTTGCAGTGTCCTATGGAGCCACCCTTGTTTGTGCTAATGAGCTTTGTGTGTCTCCAGAAACACATAGACACAGCAGGACAAGATACTTCCCTCCCCCCTTCTATGCCTTCCTCTCTCCTCCCTTCTCCATTTAGTAGATGGATGGCTGCTGGAGGCTGATGTCCCTTGTGATCTTGTACTGGACAGGAAGTTCAGGAAAGCTGAGCTGAGACCGTTGGAGCTGTTTGGAAACATGATGACTGAAAGTGTTTAGAAATGTAAAGAAATACTTTACTTTATATATGTTTGATCTGGATTCTTTATTGAAAATAGAAATTGAGAGTTGAATATTTGAAGTATTAATATTTAATAATATTAAGATTTGTAATGTACAGTTAGCAACAGACATATGTGAACTGTTTTACATGCCAAAGGACTTATATATTTATTCAGCTGATTTTGTAATCCATGTACTCCTGTCAAGCAGCATAGCCAGGTCCCTAGCTCCAGTTAAATACTATAGCCTGGTCCAGGACCTCCTGCTTGTTAGATGATGAAGAACATCAGCACGCTGAACAGTGCTCACTCTTCTCTGAGCAGCTTCAGGGGTTAGAGTAACAGCACTATAAGAAGAGCCCAATAGTCTCCTTGTTTTGGTTTCCCACTCTTCGTTCACACTATAGCCAGGGGTCTCAAAGTACCTGCCCGTGGACCAGTTGCGGCCCGAGAGCCGTTCCTATGTGGCTCCCAGACAGCTGACAAGTCAGGTAAGTGGTCCTGATGCAGGTTTTTCCTAATTGCACCTAAACTTACAGATATGAATGGGGCCTTATTGTGTGTACTGGTGTCCGTAGTACCATAGCGGATATAGTTACATTTTATTTTGAAGTATGACATTTGGCAAGCGGCCCCCATGGGAGAAAAAAAAATAGTTGAGTGGCCCCCAGAGTGAATCGAGATTGAGACCCCTGCTCTAAGCACATGTTTTGCAATTGGAGAAGAGATGATGACAAATTCCCACCCGCTCCTCTCCTCCTGCAATCACAGAATGCCTTGTATTCTTTGAGTAAAATGCAAGGCACATTGTGATTGGGTAAGTAGTGAGGAGGGGCAGGTGATCTGACCGGATTACTTCACAACTGGAGTCCCATATCTCACTCTCTGCTGTGTCCGGGAGCACCACACTATGTGCAGGAGATGACATGCTACAAAGTAAGATCTTTATATCTTCCAGTGACCCGCCACACAAAACACCCAGCTTTTTAATGATAATTTACACACCCAGTGCATTGTGTAAATGAACATTTCTTCCCAGGATTTGACTTTAAACTGAACGTATACAATCTGAATTTCAACCCTGCAGGGGTGGTTGTCAAGCAGGGGTGAGGGTTGGGGGCCAACAGGGCCAGCTCCAGAATTCAGCAGGACTGAACAGTGTATGGTCAGCTTTAACCTATCAGTGGAGACCTAGAGCAGAGCAGACACAAGGTCAGGGAAGGTAGATGGGAGGATAACACATTGTCAGATCTCTCTGACAGACAGGGAAAAGGAGTGTCTGGTCTTAGCCAGAGCTTCTACAGGTACACATGGACCATGGACTTATGTGACCAGACAACTCCCATTATGTGACCCAAGGGATCGACTAGCTGAACATTCATTTCACAGACAGGATCAATGCAGGTCAAATCAGGACATGCAAGACAGAAGGGTCTGATCCAAATGCAGGAATAGACAGAGAGTGATATGTGTTTTCTGGTTGCAGCGGAGCCCTTAAAAAGCCACAAACAGTGAACAGATAAGACGTGGGTGACAGAGGTCACAAACACACACTGACAGATGAGAATGCCATGACGCTGTGGCTACAATACAGTAGGACCTTCATTTATATCACAGAAAAAAATTATATAACTACATATACTATGTTTTGACAGAGCTCAGTCCATCTTTACCAAGATATATTTCATGCAATATTTAACAAATAATAAAAGAGCTTTCTGTATTTAGTATTTAAAAGGATTAATACATTATATATTTGGTATCGCAATACGTGATATACTCATTTCTCCTGTAATATAAATTTTGTATAATGCTTTGCAGAAATATTAATAGGTATTTCACAGTGCTTCTCCATAGATACAGCTTCTTGTCACTTTATTGTGTACTGTGCAACCTCCCTCTTATGCTCCATTGTAGCGCCGCTGATGCCTGAGCAGCTAATTGTGAATCATTGTGGAAAGAAGGGGAAGAGTCACTTGATCTCTCGTACCAGGTATTTCTTTTTGTGGTCCATACAGAGAATGGAGTGGCAAGGGAGAGAAGTGCAAGCTGCTGCAGGGGCCAGACTTATAGTGAACCTGTTAGTTTTCCCTTCATGGGTATCTGTTGCTAAAATAAATATGAAAACAAATGCAGACAACTGGGAGGACTTTCTGCTCTTAGCACATCAGCAGCATATACTGGACAAAATGATTAGATCCCAGGTTCAGTTGGTTTCATTGCTGCTTCTGATTGGGATTTAAAATCCCATAACATGGACTAATGCTTTATCTAACGCAGTGCATAACATCTGAATATTATTTATGTTTATATATTATAAATATTTATTTTGTTTATGTTATTACAGGCAATACAATATTGATGTGTTTTAAATTATATTTAAGTCTAGATGATCGGCAATATCAAGGTACTACATCTAATTCATAATCATCCACAGAGTTCAGTTAGAAGTCAATTATTTGGTGTAATAACATTATAAATCTCTGTAGGATGCAGAATCACATGTCAGCAAGTGACGAGCTGTTCTTCTTTCAGTAAATTATGAAATAATCTGCTTTCTAACCTCATCAAAAGCAAAGACACATTGCATGGTATAATTTGCCCGCAGTGGCAGGCTCCAGCCTAAATGACAGTCTTGCTTGTAGTTAATGGCGGTATTTATTTCAGTGAAGTAGTCAGGTATTCAATAAGTAATTGCCGTGCGACTACAAAACTCACCGGGCTCTTCAGCTACAATGCAATCATTTTTATTGTACTTTTTATTAAACCATAAACTGTTCATTATCTTGCTGATCTCCAAGGAGACTCAACAGATCTGGTTACTGTGTGAGGCAGTGAGTTGTTCCTGCAGTAAATTCAATCTGACTTGTTCAATAACACTGACTATAAATGAGAACAATAAATGGAGAAGTATCTGTATGTCCTTGGTTGTATCGCCGCAGTGGCAGGATCTGCTCAGATCTTTACCGCACCTTGTCCAGCGGGTTGGAGCACAGCATGTGCAATTGGGGGCATGATCCTTTTTTCTCAGAAGGACAAATCTGATCTGATGGCACAGAGATTTCTGAGCATGCAATCTGTGCAGCATAACAAGGCATTTAGATGTTCACAAGCTCCCTTCATGTATGCCCAGCAAACCTCTATGCGGCTCCATCATGATCATCAAATTTCAACTGTGTTCCCGCCAACCTACAGCTGAACTTCTGGATAAGCGAATATTGTCTAAATACAAGAGCCATGTGTATTCTTAGTTGTGTCTCTGTGACTTTTGTGTATTTCTTCCAGATCTGTGTAGTAATCCAATGTGAAACTTGGAGCTTCCTGTAATAAAGACCGGTCACTGCTGTTCTCTCTCCTTGTGCAGGGTGACTGGTCTTGTCTCTGCCCCCTCCAGTAGTTTTCTGCACACAGTCTGTAGTGGGTGGGGTGTTCTAGGTCCCTCCCACAGCTCTGCTCCCTGCACGGACCCTGAACAGCACAATGATGATGTTACTGCAACTTTTAACAGCGCTTCCAAAGGTATTTGAGGCACACAAAGTGGATTTATATCCTTTGCGGCTATTGTGGAATATATTTAAATGAAAGCTTGTGAGCCTCAAAATAAGTTTTAACCAGTTGACATCCACGGTGTTAAACCCCCTTCCCATCCAGGCCATTTTTCAGTATTCAGCGCTGCGGTACTTTGACTGACATTTATTCCGTCATGCAGCGCTGTACTGAAATGAATTTTATACCCTTTTTTGGGGACAGATAGAACTTTCTTTTGGTGGTATTTATTCACCACTGGGGGTTTTTATTTACTATATTAGGGAAAAATTACCGAAATAAAAAAAACAAAAAACAGTTTCCCCTATATTAAATGATAAAACATTTATTATTACCCAATTTTTTGGTAAAATATAAAAGACGGGGTCACGTCGGGTAAAAAGACACCAAACATGTCAAGCCTTAAAATTGCGTGCGCGAAACCTCAAAAAACGATAATACCCAAAATTGGCCATAGGCGACGCTTTAAAAGCTTTTACCGCTCATCAGTTTAGTGTTATCAGTGATTGATGGCCCTAAAATGATTGCTCTCACTGCGACGTTCGCGGCGATATGTAACGTGTGTAGCGCAATTGTCGTTTGTGCGCGCTGGGGCACCGGACGTGTATTAACGTTTATAGGCGCGTAAACGTGGGGGTGGGGGAGTTAAACATTTTGGGGGGTTTTTTTGGTATTTTGGGTATGCTAGTTTTTTGTGATTTCGCGAGTGCGCGCAACTTTTAAGCTTGACATGTTTGGTGTCTATTTACCCGACGTGACCCAGACTTTTACATTTTACCAAAAAAGTGGGTAATATTAGTTGTTTTATAACATAATGTAAAAAAAAACAATTTTGGGTATTGTAGTTTTTGGAGGTTTTGCGGGCGTGTACAATTTTAAGGCTTGACAAGGCATGTTTGGTGTCTTTTTACGCGACGTCACCCTGTCTTTTATATTTTACCAAAAAATTGGGTAATAAAAATGTTTTATAATTTAATATAGGGGAAACAGGTTTTTTTTAAAACTTTTTCTGTAATTTTTCCTTACTATAGTAAAAAATAAAAACTCCAGTGGTGATTAAATACCACCAAAAGAAAGCTCTATGTGTCCCCAAAAAATGGTATAAATTTCATTTCAGTACAGCGTTGCATGACGGAATAAATGTCAGACGCAGCACTGAATACTGAAAAATGGCCTGGACAGGAAGGGGGTTTAACACTGCGGACTTGAAGTGGTTAAATGGCAACTGGACGAATCTAGAGGTGAAGTAAAAAAAAAAAAACAGCTTTGACAAGTCCCAATCATTTTGTAATCACGAATCGGGGCTTTGCCACAAAAACAGGGACAGTTTACTATAAAGTATCAGTTTAAACGGCTTTTTAATAAGAGGAGCGCAGCGCTTCCCTATACACATCTAATATTTCATTAGAGCCTTTCCATATGGTGCCACAAGGAACACAAGGAACTGTACATCGGCATAATTATTTATTATCAAACTGCTATGCTAATGACCTGCAGCTAATTCTGAGCAGAAAGTACAGAAGGAGCAATGTAAAGCTACCGTATGCACACTAGATTTAATGCAATCACCATTACAAATTGGCTTATTCCTATGCCTGCAGCCAGAGGTAAGTACAGTTAATGCTTTTACAAGTCATTTGTTAGTTGTACTAATGAGTCGATCTGCAAGGGTCATCATCGCAGCGACTATAAATAGCCTTAATTAAAGCATTTCCTTTAAAAAAAAATCTTTCACTATCAGCGCTGATGTGTTTATGTAATAAGGACTAATAATTACAGGATGGCATGCATATTCAAATGTTCCTTTTGTTTCCACATATGAATACGCTCCCCAGGATTCATTAAGCATGATTGGAAGCACTATGTCTCTTTACTGCGTCACAAAATGTAACAGTATCTTATTTTCAGGATTTAGAATTTTTGGCATGTATGGTTTTTGGTAGTTGGATTTGGAGATTTGGGTGTCCTGATGAAGGGACCCCGTGAGGTCTCTAAATGTGACTACTAATTGTGATATGATGACTTGAACACCAATTAAGGTGTTTTTTTAGGAAGATACAATGGTGCTCTTGTAACTTTTCTTCCTCTATTGTTCATCCGCTAATTACTGCAGGATCCGCTAAGAGGACAAGGGGGGTATCGGTCAGGTGTGTGGTGGGATATCCGTATGCTTTTTGGTATGGGACAAAGTTTTTAGGCAGCAAAAACCTATGCAGGTGACTTTTTCTGTCCTATACTGCTTTCTACCAACATTCATGATTAAAGTAGTAATAAATGATTATTTTATCCATCCCCCCCAAAAAAATACTAATTACTCACCATAAAGGAGAATTATGGGGTCAGTGAAAAACACTCATCACCAAAATGAAAGCTGACCTGTAACAAATAAGTAGTCACAGGTCGGCGCTATTGATTGGGAAGTCAGCAAACACAGACCGCTCCCTGCATCTCCCTGCAGAGAGTGGTGAATGTCAGTCACCACTCCCAACAGGGATTCCCCCCTGCCCTCTCCGATCCTCCAGCGGGCCAAGCTGGCTTTGCCTTTAGATAGAATGAGCCAGCTATCAATCAACCAGCTGGGTGGATCTCAACAGTATTGTTGGGATCCGTCCTGGCTGCAGCGATCTCAGCATATAGCGGGCAATAGCTCTCTATATACTGAGCTTTGGGTCACCGGAGGACGGTAGTATATGTTACCCTAAGGAGAACTATGGGCAAAAAAAGGTTACCACGTAGTACTCTTTTAATACAATAACCCTATTGTAGTCACTAGGCAGTTAACTGTACTTTACATATCATTCACTCATCTACCCTAACCGTCCCCTCTGCTCTTCAAAAGACCTCCTGCTTTCCAGCTCCCTCATCAACTCCTCCCATGCTCACCTCCAGCATTTCTATAGAGTCTCTGCCATCCTCTGGAACTGCCTACCACAACCTATCCAGCTATCCAGTATCTGCCTTAAAGCCATCCCTAAAGACTTATCTCTACAGGTAAGCCTATCCCACCTCAACCTAACCACTCAACCATCACGTTCTCAAACAATTAATCCCCACACTGCTACCTCCTCATGGATCTCTCCCTATTAGATTGTAAGCCCTCATGGGCAGGGCCCTCCTTACCGTCTTGTCTTGAATTGTATTGTGATTGTAATGTCTTCCTTATATTGTAAAGCACTGTGCAAACTGTTGGAGCTATATAAATCCTGTTTAATAATAATAATAATCTTTAATAAAGCTGAATTTGAATTATCTTACCATGACACTAACAATTTGCACAAATGGACTATTTTTTTTCCTGATTGCTTCTAAATGTAAAGAACGCTCCCTGGAAGCTGAAGCCCGGGCAGATACAAGACACAACTGAATGCACTTCTAAAAGCATTAATACATCATTAAATTTGTTTTTTTAAATGCAAGCAGTGCAAGTACTTGAATTTCCCCTGCTATCAGCTGCTTTCAGTCTCTGTAAAGCAGGATTGTCGTATGAGAGGAAGCAGTACGAGAAGCCTTTCAGTTCATGTGCTGACAAGATGAATGCTGTTAGGAAGAGCGAGCAGAGTGACAAAGACATTAGCTTATCACTGTTAAACGTTTGTAAATTTACTTATTGAAGATACCATAGGATGTATTTCCTCAATGCACTGATACCATTTCATACAGTTGGAAATATGCCTTCTGAAACACAACTCAGCGTCTGAAAAATGTAACATTATCATCGCTTGCTGGAAGCAATGCATGATGGGATATGTAGTCTTGCAGAATGGAGATTGCATCACATCAAGCAGCTGGGAGACGCAAAGCACACTGGGAATCCAGGAGGTAGATAAAAGTGATGGGCAGACAGAATGCAGCACTCCTTACATGAAAGGGAATTCTTTCAATTAAGCTTTAAATTGCCTTATCAGAAACAACTCCGGTATGTATTCCTATTACAATGCTGATGTTACGATAGAATAGTATATGCTGGGACTTTTCACACCTTTAATTACATCCTTATAATTCATTTTAACATATTTACAGAAATAAGGCTATTGTACAGCCCCCCAGTCATATCAGACCTGCATGGGATGCCGCCACCTATATTTACCAAGTTGACCACCACTGCCACAGATACTTCACATTGGCACATAAGATCCACATTGGCAGTACATACAAGCTGTTAGTAATGTGTCAGAGAGGTATAAATATAGAAACACATAATACCTTGCTCACTGTGTATCTTTGCTGAGATGCAGCATAATAAATATAACGTGCGAGTTACAAATTAGTGTAAATATAGAACTCAGTACAAAACATCCGCAAAATCAGATTATAATGACAGTGACTGCGCAGCAAATTGGGTGTATTTCTGACAATGACAAGAAGACAATGGGATTAACATTATTACCGCATATAGAGGGATTTCTATAGGAGGTCATTGAAATCACAGCTGTGTGACAGAACTTGCTGGAAGATTTTCAGCAGTATAAAAGGTCATCCGGTTATTACAGAGAGTTCATGATAGCATTCATTAATATGTGCTGGAGAGCAGAACAGTCAATCGTGTGGATGGATATCCTATGTACATGAGGAATATTTGTAAGCTTACAATAAGGGACCCTAATATCTAATGGATCAAATGAAAAATGAAAAGAAATTCAAAATTTAATGGTTGTCATCAAAATGAGAGCAGAGGAAGTGTATTCCAATTTCTACCATAGGTGGGATTTCTACTCCCTTAAGGGAGATTTCTACTAACTTCCTCTCTATCATCTCTATGACAGCAAGTGAAGGGAAAGTGAGAATACAGACAGCTTTAAAAATCTATAATAATACAGACACAAGGGACTGAAATCCACACAAAAAGTGAAAATATAAGAGAAAATAATGGTCCCAACCTGTCTCAAATCTTTATTACTTTAATATATATATATACATATATACAGTATATATACTGTATATATACTGTAAATGATAAATACATCTGCTTTGATGAAATCACAGGTTATGTTTGGTATTCAGAACCTAAGGCCTGGTTCACATCTAGGCGTTTTTGAGCAGTTGGAAAAGTGCTTTTAAATGCCAATCACAAGAAATCCCATGGTTTTCAATAGCCCCTGTTGATACCTGAGCAGAAAAACGCCAAATGCCCAAAAAGGTAGCTACTTTGGGCAATTAACAGCGTGTTTTTGCCCCATAGATTCAATGAAAATGCCCAGCAGAAGCATGGTGCACATTTTTGCACATGTTCATCCATTTATTTACATAACGCCGGCAATATACACAGCGCTTTTACATAGTATATATTCACATCAGTCCCTTCCCTCAAGGAGCTTACAATCTAAGGTCCCTATCACACAAGCATACATACAGGGAGGACAGGAGCCAATTTACCTTCCAGCATATCTTTGGAGTGTGGGAGGAAACCCATGCATGCACAGGGAGAACATGCAAACTCCTTGCAGATAGTGACCTGGCCAGGATTCGAACCAGGGACCCCCCCAGTGCTAACCACTACGCCACTGTGCTGCCCAAGTCCATTTGCCGCAATGTTTCATAAGCTGCCAGTTTTCATGTACGCACATACATACGCACATCAGAATGTGCACAATGCACAAATAACCGCACGCTGAACATGCCCATACAAATGCAAAAAAACAGTGCCGCCTAGGTGTGAAAATGGACTTAGACCGTCATCTGCTATCAGCAGCTTTTAAGCCAAACTCTGCCCACAGAAAGTTTTACCTAAATATATTCCTTAATACTTACAAAGGATATAAATCTACTCCGTGTGTGTGTGCAAAATGTATTACCTTATAAAAGTATGTGTGACATCATCACTGTGCTGTACATGGCCTGTGCAGATAGCAGAAACGTGGGAGGGACCCAGCAAGCCCACCCACTACAGGCGGCCTGCAGATAACTACATGAGCGGGCGGAGACAAGACCAGTCACCCTGCACAAGGACAGAGCAGCAGTGATTGGTTTTGATCACAGGAAGCTTCTGCACACAGGACATTTTCATACTGAATTACTGCACAGATCTGGAAGAAATACATGAAGCACACCAACATTCAAGGAAGAACACACACATGCCTCTTGTATTTAGACAATATTTGCTTATCCCGGATTTCAAACTCTATCTGCAAACAAATTTCCCCTCATGCATATCAGTTCACACATGGGAAGATTTCTCCACACCTGATTTTCTACATTGACTAGGTAATACATTAGGCACTGTGCAAATGATAAACATCCCACAATATACCAACTACAACTGCATCTGTCTTCATGCCAGAGGAACATTAGATATTCTTTTTCTATATCAACATAATTTTTTTGTGCCTTTGAGATTGAACCCAGTAACACTAAAATGTTTTTCTGCAGAGAACTGTGTTTATATCCTGAAATTATACCAAAAAAACACGTCTGGCCCCTTGCCGAGGAGGACAGATAAGTGGTGATAATTGCATTATAATTACAGCTTTCATCTATGCCCCATACACCTCATCTCGATGCGCCATAATATGATCCTGAAAGCCCTTCTGAAGGCCGTGTGCACTTGAAGTATCATTTTCAGCGCAGAGAAATTGTTCTTCCCACAATGTAGTGGCTCTGGCTTATAATAGTATGTGCATACGCTCCGTGTCTCTAGATGACGATGCTCACAGCCCAGGCATATGGCTTGCTTGGCTCTGTAGTCTCAGAGATGCCGGTAAGACGTGTCTATATGTTCCAGAGTTAATATGTATCTAAATGCACGAGCACACATGTGATATATTGCAGAATACCAGTCCTTTGATGTGGTGGATGAATGTATTTACTTTTTCCAGGCTTTATCTTCATCTGGTGACCCCACAAGTAATACACATCTTGTCCAAGGGTGACAACGCTCCCTTGTAGCTATGGAGGGGCAAAGTTGTCACCCTAGGCCCCTCAATACAGATAACTTCTCTACTCTCCTTATCTCCTTAATATAGAGGGGTGGGGTTCTCTAGTCCTGAGAACAATGTGACAGTTAATCCAGGTTCACACCTGCTCGATCTGTGACCGCACGGCCATCGTGTACGATGCCATGTGGATTGCCGTGCGGTCATGGAGTCGCAGGGTAGCCCCACTGCAAGGGTTAATTTTAAAAATCCTGATCAGATGCACATTAAATTGCAAAATGTCTTGTGCACTGATTATAAATAGAAGGAAAATGAAAAGTGGAGCTAACCTTTAAAAGCTGAACTCCATGCAAACAGCTACATACACATATGGAATACATACTGTATATGAGAGCTGTTTTGCCTGCCAAAGGATATGTATTTCTGTCCACCCAGCCCTGAAATTTACACTTCCCTGCTACACAGCACAGCCTGATGAAAGGCAGCACGTAGGCCTCATTCACATGTAGCGACTTACCTTTGCAGGGGCCGGGAAAGCGCGACTTTCGGGGCGACGTTCCAGCGACGATCCAGCGATGGTAGCGCGACCTTCTCCGTCGGGCTCCATAAAAAAAGAATCGCGCAAAATCCGCCGAAAAAAGGGTCCTGTAGAAGCGACATGGAGCTAAGACAGCTGCATTGACTATCATTAGCCGGCGACTTCTCGCTAAATCGCGCGGCAAAAATGCGCGATATCGCAGCGGAAATCTCGCGATAAGTCGCTACATGTGAATGGGGCCTTAGAGTTCATCTCTCCAACCCCAATCTTCTGACTCAACAGTGATATTGTAGCAGAAGATCCATTTAGTCAACCCTCTGCTCACTCTACTAACTTCTCCGGGGATGGGCAAACTCCGGCCCTCCAGTGGTGAAACGACAAATCCCATCATACATCTTTCTCTGGGAGTCATATCTGTGGCTGTGCGAGTCTTGCAATGCCTCATGGGATTTGTAGTTTCACAGCAGTTGGAGGACCAAAGTTTGCCCACCCCTGCTCTCCTCCTATCAGCTTGTCCCTTGCCAGCAAATATGCATGCAGCCAGTGGCATCACAAGGGGGGTGCGGCCCGCACCCAGGTGCCACCATTGGAGGGATGACACCAATAGTCACTGACACTGATAGTCATTTTGGTGTCACCCCCTATGAAAAGTTGGGCACTCGGTCACGGACCGAGTGCCCGACAGTGTCAGGAGATAGGAACCTCCCCTCCTCTCTCTGCCAGTGTCCATCACCAAGATGGCCTCCGGCAGGTGTCAATGAGATGCGCGATGACGTCACGGCGGGGTGTCACCCGGTCTCCGCTCCTCAGCCTCGGGACACCCCTGCATGCAACACACCTGATTGGAGCCAATTAAGTGTGCTGCAGGTAAATTTGCTGACAAGGGACAAGCTGATAGGAGTCCTGCCCTGTCCCTCCCTCTCCCAGTCTGGGTGCTGCTGAACAGGTGATTGCAAGAAGCTGATACAAACTCATATTCCGGTTATTACACCCTTTGTTTTTAAATAAACACGTTTAAGGATGTATAAATGAATTTAAATTTGCATTAATTTGCATCCTCCACATCTGCCTGGAGTTCAGCTTTAAATCGTTCAATATATTCCCTCCATGCAAATAAACTCATCGGAGGAATCTGTATACTTTATGTATTTTAAATATTTAAGCTTCAGTCAGCTGTGACCTCCGAGGTATCTCTGTATCAGGAAAAAATCATATGCGCTCCTTCCTGTTGCCTCTACAATTACCTCCTGAATTACGGCTTCGCAGCAGCACGCTTTTTCCTAACAAGCATCTCGCTTCCTGTAGATAGAAAAGACCTTGTTTTGTTTTCATTTTATACTCTCGCTATCCTGCTCTCATCTTGTCTCGTTCAGCAGACTTCATGTTCTGCTACTTCCCTCACATTAATCTAATAAAGGCTGCTCGGCCTCCAATCTTGACATGTTTTACTGAAGCATCTGATAAATTCATGACACAAAGCAGCAAGAGGCGCATTTAGCGATTGTCTGGGCTTGATAGGCACTCGGCGAGCAGCGAAGGAGTATACTCATTAAAGAAATGCAATTGGTCAGGTGATAACTCTGGCAAGGAAACCTGTAATCTGTGCCACACTTTGAGGACTTAACATCAAAGAGTCAATTAGGTTTAAAGTAAAAATAGATTTTTTTTTTCAAGAGCGCATTTAAAGTTACTCAGATGATTAAAGAGCAACTTTAGGTAAAGACAATGTTATAGAACGTATACAAGAAATGTTTTCTTTGTCAAATGATCTGTGAACTAGTGTACATACGGTGAGGTTGCCATCACTGGCTTGTTTGCCTTTACCAAGCACACCTAGATATCTCTTCATCACCCCCATCTGGTTAGATCCAGATTGTGATGACAACTACATCACCCGACTCCTCCCCCCTTCCCTTCGTTAGCCGACAGAGCCACTCGGGGAAGGGGGGAGGAGTCCGGTGACGTCGATGTCCGTGACGTCACCGGATCTCCGACGGAAGACCCGGAAGCCGGCGGAGAGGTGAGTAACTTTGATCGATCAAAATAATTTTGATCGATCAAAGAAATTAACGATTTATTGATGGCACACCCGAAAATATCTCACGGCACACTAGTGTGCCGCGGCACAGTGGTTGAAAAACGCTGGGCTAGAGGACTGGGTCAGAGCAACTACAAAACTGCAGCTCTTGTGGGATGTTTCTGGTATGCAGTGGTCAGTACCTACCAAAAGTGGTCCAAGGAAGGAAAACCGGTGAACCGGCGACAAGGTCATGGGCAGCCAAGGGTCATTGATGCACGTGGGGAGTGAAGGCTGGCCCATGTGGTCCAATCCAATAGAAGAGCTACTTTAGCTCAAATTGCTGAAAAAGTTAATGCTGGTTCCGATAGAAAGGTGTCATATAATGCATTGCAGTGTGTTGCATATGGGGTTGTGTAGCTGCAGACCAGTCAAGTTGCCCATGCTGACCTGTGTCCACTGCCAGAAGTGCCTACAGTGGACACATGAGCATCAGAACTTGGCCACAGAGCAATGGAAGAAGGAGGCCTGGTCTGATAAGTCCTGTTTTCGTTTACATCATGTTGATGGCCGGGTACGTATGTGTCGCTTACCTCGGGTAGATAGCACCAGGATGCAATATGGTTAGAAGACAAGCCGATGGAGGCAGCGTGATCGTTGGGCAATGTTCTGCTGGGAAACCTTGGGTCCTTTCATTCATGTGAATGTTACTATGGCATGTACCACCTACCTAAACATTGTTGTTGGACTAGTAGATCCCTTTATGGAAACATTATTCCCTGATGGCAGCGGCCTCTTTCAGATGTGCCCTGCTACACTGCACAAATGGTTCAAGAATGGTTTGAGGTGCACAACAACAAGTTTGAAGTGTTGACTCATTGAGGAACTTGGCCTTGGGTCAGCAGAGAGAGTAAATCCGGCCCTGGTCACAGGCTAGGGGAGGGACAAGACCTGAAGGTGTTACATAAAGTATAAATGAACTTTTTATTTAGTTTTGAATCAATAAAGGAGAGTTATAAAGCCTGTTTCCTGTTAAAAAAATAAACCTCCCTTGCAGCAGGGTTACCCCTGTAACTGCTCATTTATATGTAGGGGTATGGAAAAGAGGACTTTTACTTGCCTGATCCCAGCTCCCCCCAGCGGTCAGTGCTTACCTTTCTCCCCTAAGCTCTGGCTCCTGGCCTGTCCTATGGCGTTGTCACTTATAATGCAGGAATATGGAGCCCACATTCAATGTGATAATGTCAGCAAGTCTTTAAAAGCCGAAGCGGAGGGGGAAGAGGCTGGAGGCTCTGGTGTTGTAGCCAGCAGAAGCGGGAAACAGGTAAGAAAAAGTATTTTACAAAGGTCCCCTAGACAAAAAAGATCAGTTAACCCTTGCAGCATGAGGGTAGCCCTACATTGCAAGGGGAGTTTTTTTATGTAGATAGGCTTTAAGGGTTTCTGCACCCTGTCTGCAAAGAGAAGTACAACTGGAAACATCAGCGTATCCATTTACTACCTTGACATTTATCTGTAAGAGCACAAAAAAAAATGAACAAGCAATTGCACAGCTCATTAGAAAAAAGCTCTAAGTGCCATTGTCGCTACAAACCCTCAAAAGCAGTTTTCAACATTTCTGATTTTCATTATTATCATTACATTTTTTTGTTAACAGTGAGCTTGTTAACCAAGCTGGGAGTGGAGTTATTTTATTGCAGCCAGTGAGAAAACCATTCACTCATCCCCAAAGATTATGATAGCAATTTACAGTAAAAAAAAGCTTGAGCATGTTCATCCAGAACACAGCAGGTTAGCTCTGTTCAGTTCTAACTGAAAATAGACTAGGGACTCTTTTTCAATTTTTTGAACCAAGAATGTACACACCTTTCTCCAAGATTCCCCCGTTTCTCCATAAGATTCCATTAGCAAGTGGGTGAACCTTGAGTAAAAGTGGTGTCTTTTTTAAGATTTACACAACTTTCTGACAAAATTCACTCACTTTCTACCAAAATCTTATGGGGAAAACAGATGAATCTCAGGTGAAAGTGGTTTATTTTTAAAGATTTACACAACTTTCTCTCAATAGTCTCCTTTTTCTACTAAAATCTTAAGGAGAAAATAGATGAATCTTGCGTAAATGTTGTGTGAATCTTAGGAACAAATAGACCCCCTATATTTTTAAAAAAATTAATAAATACACGTATATGTTTATGAAATGAATAGCTTTTTTTAAATGAAAACAAATCGCTGTTAATAAAAAATTTTTATTTATCAGAGAAGGTGGAGAGCCGTACATCAGAGAAGGTCAGAGAAGGTGAAGAGCCGCATGATTAAATGATTACAGATAGGCATGTGATCTATCAAAGTTTGAGACTACGTTAGAATGTGTGACCAGTGACGTGGTCACATATTTTAACGTAATCTCGCCCAGTTTTTCGGTGGTAGAATAGGTGAAGAATTCCAACGCTTTCATTTTTTGGTGTAACTGTATTTTTTTTTAAGGCATACTTAAATACAATTAAATTAAAATTATTAGATCAAAACAATCTAAAATATAAACAATCAACGTCCCCCCCTCAGCGCGCCACGCTAAAATTATCAAACGTTGACGGGTCCGCGGCGATAAAAAGGTTGGGGAGCACTGCCCTATCTGACCAGTACAGTATGTGGACACTACTCCAGAGTACTGGGTTCAGGTGTTTCCAGTGAAGGGTATGGTTTATGCAACAGCATACAAAGACATTTTAGACATTTGTGAGCTTCCAACTTCAAGTTAGAGGAACTCAAGTGGTCTTCACAGAGCCCTGACCTCAATCCTACTCAACGCCTTTGGAATTCTGGTTAAATGTGAGTATTACACACAGGGGCATAACTAGAAATCACAGGGCCCCATAGCAACATTTTGTATGGGACCCTGTGATTTCTAGTTAAGTCCACCTGATAACCCAAACATTCCACCTGAGGGTGACCCTGCAGAGCCCACCATAGACTATCTATGGTGGGCTCTGCAGGGTCTCAGGTGGGTGGTCAAGCCTTCTTACCTGTCTGCCCCAATCCTCCGTCCGCCTCCTTCTCCTCCACAATTGCTTGCAGGCTCCGCCTCCTGCGTCACTGGGCCCCACCACCTCCATCGCTGGGCCCGCCTCCTCCATCACTAAGACCCGTCTTCTCGATTGCTGAGCCCCGCCTCCTCCATCGCTGCCGAGGACTGGCCCAGCCACCTCTTTCTAAGCTGCTGGTTGTCACCGACTCAGCAGCGGCTGTGAGGAGGAACTGGGTCGCTATGGTGGTTGTTACGTCACTGATTACACATTCAAAATCCACTAAAACCTTCATTACTAGAAGTCCTGTATTTACTTTTCCTACTTTATGCTTACAGCTACACTAATTGCCCATGTCATTTTATTTTTTCACTCTGGTGCACTTTTAGTATTGTGCAATATATTTGATTTTAGTTTTTATCAGATGGGTCAGGTTGAAGTTTGTAACAGTTCTAAAGATTGCCTTTGATGTGTGTTTTTGTAAACCTCCAAATATAGGGGAAGATGGACTAATGTCTTTTTTCAACCTCAAATACTATGTAACTATATGTATACTATGTAACTATGTAATTTCAAAGGGAGCACTTGCTAGAACCCTCTTAGAGGAAGTCAACTCAATATCTCCATATGCCTTGAGGAAACTCTTGCTTGCAGAGCAGCTGTGGGTGGAATTAACAATCTCTATTTATGTCCCTCCGGGGGTAATTAAGTGCATCTTATTATACATATTCACTTTACATGTATATAAGGAACTTTGTACTTGAATCCAACCAAAGACAATGATAGCTCATACGCGTTGAGGTTAGACATGTGCGATTTCGTTTCGTTACGAATCGAAATTCGTACGAATTTTCCTGAGATTCGTAAATTCGGAAGCATCCGAAATCCGAATTGCAGTTTCCGAATTATATACGAAATACGAAATTCCGTTAACGAATGTCGGATCCGAATTTCTTAAAAACAGGAACTAATATTACCCCTCTAAATGAGGTTGAACAACATGACAAGATTTTTTTTTTAATCCGAAATACGGATCCGCTGCTGCTGAGGGTTGCATTACAATACACAGGCAGGAAATACGAAATTCCGTTACGAACATTCGTTATATTGAAGTTAAAAAGCAAAGTACATTTATATTGGAGTTGATGGCAGTTTTTTTAAAAATCCGAAATACGAATTTCGGATACGGAATCCGTTAACGGAATTCGTATTTCGTTTTGGTTGACCAATCAGAGGTTTTCTCTTCTGCTGCTGAGAGTTGCATTACAATACAGGCAGGAAATACGAAATTCCGTTGACGTATTTTCGTTCCGTTACGAACATTCGTTATAGTGAAGTTAAAAAGCAAAGTACATTTATATTGGAGTTGATGGTAGTTTTTTTTAAAGTCCGAAATACGAAATTCGGATCCGGAATCCATTAACGGGATTCGTATTTCAGATAAAAAAACAACTACCACATCGACTCCAATATTAACAAAGGTATTTTTGCTTTTTAACTTCATTATAACGAATGGTCGTAAAGTTACGAAAATGTGCCGAAACTAACGAAAATTCGTATTTCGTATGAATCCGAATTGAGTTTCGGATACGAATTACGAAATACAAAATAACGGATATTCCGAAACGGAACACATTTTTTTACGGCGCACAAGTCTAGTTGAGGTGTCACAGATTATATTTCCTAATAAAAAAGTGTAATGTTTTAAATTGATCAGCTTTCAAGACTTTCCTTTGTATTACTTATAAACTCATACATTTTTATGTATATAAATATATTACGTATCTTAAAATGTATTCCTTCCTTGGCCTCTACTGTTTTTTGTGCATTGGGATGCAATTCAAAATAAATGGAACTGCAATGCACCGCATGTGCTTCTGTAACTGGTACATGTATACCTCAGCTTGGCAAATAAAACATTTATTACAATGTTGCATCTCTAAAAGGTAATTGTTTAAATTGCACTGATCCAAAAATCTTTCTTTTAGTTTTGGCTAAAGGGGAGAGGGACTGGAATGCCTGTCAGGATTCTATTGTTGCCTGTGTCCACGTTAGGGAGATTCACCGTTATTACTGAAAGTGAAAGTAAAAGAAAATCCCAACTCTGGGTTGTCATGAGAACAGTAATAGATGGGTAATCTTCCAATGGGGGCACCCGTTTTGCTGATCAACAGGGTATTCCCTCACTTCTTTGTGGCAATCAGACAGGAAGTGAAAGGAAATTTCCCCAATGGGGCACAGATGACAGGGGTTATAACCCTCCCTTACTCTATCCAAAACTAAAACAAAAAGTTTGGGTTCAGTTCTGCTTTTAAAATATTATGGTATAAGCTGGATACTATATAAACCTTCACCCTCCATAACATTTAATTTAAGATGTAACAACAGTGCAGAAAAGAAAATATTACTTTTTCTGTATTCATACTCCTACAGCACACCATTGGCCAGAGCACGGGGTGTGCCGGGTGTGCTTGGGCACACTCTAATCACCCTGACTGCAAATGGTCGGAAGGCTGCACCTCCCACAGTCTGCCAGGGATGCGCAGGAGCATACACGGCTAAAGGGATGCCATGTTTAATAGAACATGCACTGAACATACTGAGCTCTCCTCCAGACTAGTGATGGGCTCGGGCATGTTCGCAGCTCCACGTGCTGAGCCCGCCAGGAATCTGACGCATTCCTGGCGGGCTCAGCACGTGGAGCTGCGAACACGCCCGAGCCCATCACTACTCCAGATGACATCAGCCAGCAGAAGTTACTGGTAGTTTGCAGCACTGAACTTGAGTTGAAGAATGCAGTGCTGGACTTTCCAAGCAAGGGACTAGACTTTGACTGTGTCATCAGTGAGGGTGAGAAAGCAGCCAGGCTTTTCTCTGATCATGGTTTTCCCCTATTTGTGTCTCTAGCAGATGATGGGGAAGATAGTCCTCCTTTGTGTGTATGCAGCAGCCTGCAGTGAGGTTCTGGCAGCAGGGATAGGGAGGTCAGACAGAGGTAATTTTTGGTATGCTAAACAATGGCTAACACTGGTGCAACTACTAGGTTCACAGTGGCCATATGTGCGACTGGGCCCTGACAAGTATCAATGACCGCTGGAGGGAGCTGCGGAGCGTTGGCCTGCCGCAAGCTGGGAGCTGTGTTCCCAGGAGGCAATGTTGTTGCCTAAGCAGTTGCAGTGCCCACTAAGGAACAAGAGGGCCTGGGCTCAGTAACCACCAAGGTGCAGACATTGCCTCCTGGAACTACAGCTGCCAGCATACAGGAGCCCAACGCTCCGCAGCTTTCTTCCACGATGGTTGATACATACATATATATATATATATATATATATATACACACACACACACACATAATGCAATAGGCTACGCACACCTATGCAGCACCCGTTAACATGACCAATGCCGAGGCACAGTTTTTGGCTTGCTTTTCAACCTTATTAGCCGTAGGGCTAGTTCACACCAAACGCGTTCCAGGAGCAGAGCAGTTACAGAACGGATCAAAACTGCGTCCAATGTTTTCCAATGGTATTTTGGGCTCTAGTTCACACTTTGAGCAGTTTGGGCAGAGTTCAGTTCCAGAGCATGTAAAAAAATTGCAGCAAGCCCTATTTTACCTGCTCTGGAACGTTCTGGAATGCATCAAAAATGCATGCAAATGCCCTGGAACGCAGTGAAAGCTACTTTTTTTTTTACAAAAAAGGCCTGGAAAAAACGCAGCAGAACACACTGCACTGCGTGTGCAGAAACTCATGCAGGTCTGGTCTGCATTTGGTGTGAACAAGACCTTACAGAGGGTAAATAATTTTTTTAAAATGCCCTTTTGCTTTCCATTTAGGTCATCTTCAAGAGTTGGTTTCCAAAAATATAAAAATGCTTTCAATGAAACTCAGCTGTCCAATTATGCTTTAATCATAAGCGAGAGCGCAGCATAAGTCACCTTTGAATACTAAAACATTGCATTCATTTCTAATCTGAATGCATTATTAAAGTTTAATAATATTTCAATTTACTTTTATCATTTTAAATTAGATTTTGTAAAACGGTGCCGAGCAGAAGAGATGAAAATGAATGTGTTTCCTCCTTTTAACGTCAAACCTGGACAAAATTTAGCAGACAATCGGTAAGATATCAATACCGTGTTTGTAAGGTGCCATATATACAAAGAAATTTGGATACTGTCACTTCCCCTATTCAGGGCAAAGTGACAATGACTGTCAAAATCCATCCCAGACCCACAGATACCTCTCTAGTGATCTCCTGCCATCCTTTTATCCGTTGTAGGCCCTACAAAATACCCGGTTTTGGAGCTTACCTGAAGCGGTGACATCAAACCCCCCATCATGTGAAGTGATTGAGCGCTACATCATGGGAGGAGGTTACATGCTCCCCTGTGTGTTGGCCATTTTGCATTGCTGTTTATACTAGAAGGAGCAATGAAGAGGTGAGTATTAGTGGCTTGGGGGGAGGTGGCGACTGTAGGCAGATACTTTCAATTTGCATAGGCAAAGTGAAATTGTCCCTTTAAAACAGAGTAAACTATTCAAAAACGTAAAGATTGAATTACCCAACCCAACTTAAGTTTGAACTCTAGTGACCGAGTCTTTAACAGATTTGTCTCTACAAGTGTATGGTCAGATTTATCCAATCCATGTTCCTTAAGTACCATTATGAAATGTTTGGGTTGTGTGGAGGTTATAGAAAGGTTTGTACAGTAATTTCACATATGGAGAGACACTGTTAAGACAGGTGTAGGCTGCCATGTAAGGGGCTGTCTGAACCCTGCCTGCATCAGCACCCTCAATTCTCATTTATTGATCCCTTTGAGAAGTGTTCCAACTGTTGCTTGTGCACTTGGCTGTTTTTCCCAGTGTACAGGAAAACATCTCAATATTCCCTGTCTTATAGAGATTATTTTCACTGCGCTTGACAAAATTGACAATCTATCCAGTATAGATGCCAACTGATCCAGATTTTCCGGGACTGTCCTGCATCTAGGTGTTCTGTCCCGATGATGTTGTGTTGCAGGCTGCTTCATGAGATCACTGCAGTACCCCCATTTAAATTACTGAGCAGTGCAGTAACTCAAAAAAGGGTATTACCGAGGAGATTACGGCCATTAGCGCTCAGTGCCTGCATAATTAGGGCCGAGACTGCATAGAAAGTGGGTTTGATCTGAGTACGGCCACCGAGAAAGTGGGCATGACCTGGAAATGACCACCAAGAAGGTGGGCAAGATGTGTGTGGGTCGTGGGTGTGACAGTGTCCCGGGGACTGGGAAGAAGATTTTGGCAAGCATGATATACAGTAGTCTTGCCAGTAATGTAGCACTGTGGTAGGTAAGAGTAAATTATAGTCACATATTTGTCTTTAGTCCTCTGTTCTGCTGCTTTAATGCAGTTCTGTCAATATAGTACAACAAATAAACTGCTGTCAGGTAAAAAGTGTATCTGCCGTTAATAAAAGGATGTATTGATGCATTGGACCTTGGTGTGTGGGTGACTGTTTCTTCTACGTTTGAATTTGTGCGTCACCAACCGCACATCATTCCAGCACCCTTCTACATACTACAGTGGGATTCTGGTCTGGGGTGCAATGGGATATCTGTTTATTCTGTTTATTAAGGTAAAAAGTGCAGACACCTAGCGTGGCATATACCTGCCACGGTCATGGTCCCTACCAATGTGCCCAAATGTTGGACCGTTCTGGAAGACTGAGAGATAAAGGGGCAACACCTTAACCCAATCACTTGCAGAGTGCTGCCCATGTAACACATAGAGCTTGCTGATTGAAGGTGGGTGCACACGGATTTCCCCATTTGTGTATTACTGCTCCTCACTGTGCAATTGCAGGCTGGGGTGGTACTTGACCAAGCTGGCTGTGCTGTCTGACAGGGGTTGCAAAATCTGAGGAGTGTCTGAACAGCATTCAAAAATATTTGGCAGGTAAAGTAATTCTCATATATGCATTTTAGCTGTGTATTTAGCTATTTGCCGATAGTCAGCCCTGTAAATAAGGGTGCTCCTCCAAACATATCCTCAATGCAAAAAGGGCCTGATTTATAAAAGTGTGAAATGAGGTGAAGTGAACCTCAAATGCAACCTTTCAAACCTTTCAAATGCAAGATGACAACTTGAAAAAAAAATAGACATTCTCTTTTATACAACTGGACGTGTAAAGGATACTGCACTGCAATTCATACTTTAGTAGATTGGGCCCAACTTGCATTCTCCCTGAAAACACTATAGTGTTATGATATGTCAGTATTATTATTATTCCCTCAGTCAACATGCAATTTCATTTGTTTAACCAGTAGTTAAGGTTTAATTGTATTTCTAATAAATGCCGTTTGCAGCCTCCCGACTTGCTTGTTTTTTTTTAATCCAAGATGAAGGCAGCTACATACGCTGTATAACGCACACCCACACAATGTTTAAGCAAGGTTTTAGTGTTTATTAACTTTGGGAACACAAATGCATTTCCTATGTTGATGAAAGAAGGTTTATAGTCTGGATAGATTGGTAATCACTGCTTGCTAAATGTTGCATTCAAATGTATTGATGTCTCTCCACTCTGATGTCTGTTATCATTATCCAAAAGAAAATTGGATGTTTATTTATTTGGACTGCTATCCTAAAGTGGAAGATCACCCTAGAATTACTCTATGAACATGAAACAGCCATATAACACATTTGCCTTGAGAAATGCAGAGCACCATGCCTGATTTCTATCAGCACACCTGATGTCCTGCAATCAGAATTGGAAAATTGAAAGTAATTTACCAACTATACCATTCAACTCCTGGAGATTCTTTTATATAAGTTCCACTCGACCTGGCGTTCACCCCTAGATAGTGCCATGCAAACTCAGTACAGAACTTTTATAACTGAACCCCCTGTGTCGCTCATTCTCCTCCATGCTGTCCTTGACAGCAATAGGGCACAGAGGAAGCATTCCCCAGTCAGGTTTTGCAATCACAAGTCATAGATAGCATGGGGAGCATGCTGCATTCTCCTAAAGGCATGCTGAATTCTAAAGGAATGGTGAATTCTCCTAAGGCATGCTGAATCCTCCTAAAGCCATGCTGAACCCTCCTAAAAGCGTGCTGAATTATTCTAAAAGCATTGTGCATTCTCTTTAAACAGGGGTGGGCAAACACTGGCCCTCCAGCTGTTGTGGAACTACAAATCCATGGGCATTGCAAGATTCTCACAGCTATAAGCATAGCTCCCAGACAGATGCATAATGGGATTTGTAGATTCACCACAGCTGAGTTTACCAGAGGGTCAGAGTTTGCCCACTCATGTCTTAAAAGCATGCTGAATTCTCCTAAAAGCATGGTGTATTTTAAAGGCATGCTGAATTCTCCTAAAAGCATTGTGTATTTTAAAGGCATGCTGAATTCTAAAGGCATGCTGAATAATTCTAAAAGCATGGTAAATTCCCCTAAAAGCAAGCTGAATTCTCCTAATGGCATGCTGAATTCTTCTGAAGCCATGCGGAATTCTGCTTAAGGTATGTTCTCCTAAAAGCATCTTTTTCCTTTAAGCTGAATTATAAAAGCATGCGGAATTCCAAAAACATGCTGAATTCTCCTAAATGCAAGCTGAATTATTCGAAAAGGCATGGCAAAATGTCCTAAAAGGTAGCTGTATTTTATTTGTAAAAGCATGCTGAATTTGCCCATAGGTCATAGGTGCTGGACCACAGGTACCATTATGGCAAACACATCATTGGGTGATGGCCAAATGAAGCCTGCAGAAAACACGGGAGCTGGATTATCTTCCTCCTCTATCAGCCTGGTGACAGTACCAGCTTCTCCTTTTTACTTTTATAATTGAGCATTGCAGAATGAAGAGTAGATTTGGACTGGTTGTTGTGGCAACATGAATATTTCTTTCCCCGAGACAGTTTGATAAATAAGGTCAGGCAATGTTTACTCATCAGACAGGTGACTGGCTGCCATGATTATCGCAGTGTTGACATCTTTACATCCCTCCTTATTTGGGTCTCTCATAATTTGATCAGCCGAGATGATATTTTTTGTCATCCTTTTTATTTTCTGCCATCAAAGCTCTTGTTTATTTACTTAGGCAAGTATTATTTAGGCAGCTCAAAGAGAAATGGAATTAATGAATATCCTTAATGAGATTAGGCAGCTGCTTATCTCTTGGTCAGCAGAAAAAAACAGTCAAGTTTGAGCTTATCCAAGAATTCTCTCATAAGTGAGTATAGCTGTGCAGTCTTATTTCTAATATATTTAAAGTGCCTCCTTGCTCAGCTTTACTGACAGCTGACAGTTCAGCTTGAGTCAGGGGGCCAGAGGTCACCTGAAGTTTGATACTTGCTACTCAGGTCAGCTGCTTGACCTCACATATGTTCCCCATGCCTGAATATTCAATTAGTATAGAAGCCCACAGGATTTTTGTCGGGCCCAGTGGCTGGTCCAGCAGACAAAAAAAAGCCACTAAGCCCACACTCTTACAATTGCACTCCAAACATTACTGCAGCCTGCAGTCTTGTCTCTCTGGTTTTCATGCACAACTTCTGATAGACTGGTGTTTTAACTACTAGGGTGGGTGGAGGAGGTTCACTGGTGATACAAGCATTTTTTAATGAATTTGTAACATATAAAGCGACTATTTTGGTGCCATGTACAGGATTCCACATAAGTCAATATAAGCTGTATGTGGCTGTACGTGAGTATACGCTGGTACTTCTATGCACCCGCATATGACCAAAGGTGTACAACTCTGGGTGCAGACATGTAAGACTGTACACATGTCCAGGTGTACAGAAGTAGCAAAGTATACCAGCCTTTAGCCATGTACAGCCATTTACCTACATTGTAGGCTGTATGCAGCCCCTGTGGCTGTGTCCAGGGTTGTACATCCATTTGCATGCATGAATGTGGGGAAGTACCAACGTATACCAGCTTATAGCCATTGACTTAAGTGGGAGGCTGTATGCAGAACCTGTAGCTGTGTCCAGGGTTGTGCATCCATACACAATTGAGGGTTAAGTAAGTATACCAGCCTATAGCCATTGATGTACACGGGAAACTGCCCTCCTTACCATCTTGTCTTGAATTGTATTGTGATTGTAATTCCAAACCAGAAAAAAATAAGAAAAAAACTTGACTGATGGATTCGTCGATTTTGTCCCTCTGTTAAAAGCCCCCAATTAACTCACAGACTGCGCAACATGGATTTTAACTCTCACAGCAGCCCTTTTATTAAACAATCCAACTTTAACAATAACCAAAGTAATAAACCAAATAACATACAAATGCATTCTCTAAATGACTGTCTGAGAAGGGGTCTTTGGGCGCCCAACAGCCCAAATAAGGCCTCTTCTAAAACTCCCCCCATGTCCCTAGCCGCACCCCAACCAGCTTGAGGACATTTACTGCTCCCAAGTTCCAAGGGGCCAGCCCCCCCCCCGCCCCCCCTACAAATACTGACACCAACGGGGGAAGCACCTCTACCCCCCATTTGTGTAATTGACTCTGATTTTCAGACCCCCCAAAGACCCCCCTAACCTGCCAAGCTGTCGTGAAATAAAAAGAACCTTGCAACCATCAGAAACCACAACATACAGGGAGGGAGGGTGGGACAACCTGCTTCCTCCGTCGATTATCCAGAAAGAACGCTCCTCAGCCCTTGCAGTTCCAACTCATGAGGCTCCTCCTGGACACCTGACCCCAACGTCCAATCAGCTAAGAACAGCTAATTCCCATCTTTTTTTAACCCCTTCTCCAGGGACTATTGCTCCCCCCAGTCATGTAGCCACTCCGTGTAGTCTCCCTGGGTCTGTCTATTTTATTGATAGGCAATAGCTTCAGTTATAATAACAACAGTCCTACCTGTTTTTCATATAGACCCATGGTGTCAATAATTCTGCTCATCCAAGCATTGCTGCTGACATAATCAGCCTGTGGACAAAAAAAGTGCTTAGTGTTATCTCTCTCCACAAGCCTGGAGTCAGTTAAACGCCATTGAAATAATATTAATGAATGCATTAGCCATTACTGTTCCTTTCAGAAGGTGCTAATGGATCGTGCTGGATCTCTATAAGCTCCAAACAGTGCTGAGAGGGAAGATAAATAATCATGGTGGCATCATTTGTATCATTTCTATATTTATCATTTTAACATTACAAATAGGGGCTGTAACAGGTAGGATTGAAAGGAAACCATAATCTGTTTACTGTCTGTGCATCTAGTGAAAGAACATGGATTTGTCTTGATATCCCTATTCTTCCTTACATTCGGGCCTCATTCACATGGGCATGTGATTATATGCATTTATCTACCTTTATAGGATATTTGTAAATGCATATAAACGCATGGAATAAGTCAGTATGGCTCTTCACCTGAAGAGAAAGGGCCCCTTCCCAAGGATTGTAACAGAGGAAGGGCACTCTTGTGCACCTAGTCGAAGCCAGGTGGACCCTTCTCCTCGTGGTCAGCCAAAGCCAACCACTGAGGACCAGCTTGGAGGATTTCCCAAAAAAAGACCCCAAGTTCAAGGGTCTTTATAATGACCCCTGGTCTTTGCCAAAAGGCCTAGCCCAAGAGGCATGGTGCAGAAAAAATCAAGTGGTGTTATGGTCCCAAACCCATATTACTTCAGTACCCCCAGGGTGCCATTACTGGGGATGCTTGACACCGCGGGCTCTGCCTTCCCAGCCCATTTCCAAACCAAGTAGATATGTTTACATCAGGAGCCACTGGTCCCTTTGGGATTCCTGCACTAGGGAAGTACTTCTGACCTTGCCACCTTACCCAGTGAATGCTTCAGTTTTCTTCCCATACTTGAGACCCCTCAGAACCTCCATCATACCAGAATGAGCACTTTGCAGCCAGACATTCCTACTAAAAGAACAGTGGCACATTTCCCTTCTGGAAACCGATAAGGAAAAGCATAAAGATACTATACTTGATCTTAGCCAAAAGACCAAGAAGCAATACTCCCACGCACACATACAAGGGCCAATTTAGACAGGAGCCAATCAACCTACCAGCATGTCTTTGGAGTGTGGGAGGAAACTGGAGTAACCAGAGAAAACCCGCGCAAGCGCAGGGAGAACATGCAAACTCCATGCAGATCTGTTCTGCTCTTATATTATCTTTCATATACAATGCAAAGAAAGCTAACAGTCAATCCAAATGGGGTTTTGCAGTGCTCAAGACGTCTTCTATCATTCAAGGATTATTATCAGCAATCTGTATCGTGTTGGAATTTTCTATTCTTTAAATTGCGAGACTGGCGTGTTGTTCTCTACAATCTTGTCAGTTATTCTGACATTGTTATGACAGTCATCTTGTCTTATGCTTGGTTTTCACAGGAAATGTACAGAAGTCACGTAAACACAGTTATGATAAAAATGTGTAAGAGCAGGTGCACTGAGGGACTGAAAGATTTTTCTGGTAAGGAAATAATATAGAAAGTATGCTAAAAGAGAGCATAAAGTGACCCTGTCACCAAAGGGTGACTTACAAATAAAGACCAGCCCTATATAAGAAGAGGCACTATGCTTACCTTTCCAGTGGCCCATGTCTTGAAACTCCACTCCCCAGCTACTGCATATATTCAACTAGTCGGATGGTTCCAATACCTGCTCCCCTCACTGCCTGCAATGGCTCTTCCCGCTAACTTATATGTTTTTCTAGACACACATGAGTCAGCAGGAGAAACTACTATATGCGGCAGGAGGGCAAGGTATTTACACACCCGGAAGTATGGAATACCTGCAGCTGCTGAGGAGGTATAAAACAGCACCATTTTAAGACATGGGCCACTGGAAAGGTACTGTAAGTATATAGCCATTTCTTTTATGGGTCACTTTAAATTATAGGCAACACGTAGAATGAATCAGATACATTTTAAAGGGTATCTTTGGCAAGCTGTGCTAAAATCAGAATGTTTACTTGATTTAATATATTATTTCTGGGCATTTAATACGTTTGATTCCATTTATAGCGAAGCAACTGATGAGGTATATTATTTTGGGGGCACTGAGATCGCAGTGGGGTCTATTTATAAAGCAGGAAAGGTATATTCATAACCATTCGCTGGTGGATAGTCAATCACTTACATGTGAAACACATTCACTTGGATCATTCCCCACCAGAGAATTTTTGTGAAAATCACATTCTCTGCTTTATAAAAAGAGCTCTAGGTGTCTGCATTGACTTACCCTGTGTCTCTCTTCTTCTCTTGGCCGAACATCTGTACTGCACATTCCCCCGCCTTGTGATCCTTTGCTGCTGCCAGAGATTTTTCAGATCTTCGAACGGGAGTGCGCGGCGGAGACACAGGTAAGCTTAAACCTTTTCTGGGAACTTTTTAAAAAAAATATGTTTTTGCATCTATCTATTGCTCGCTAGCAGTAGATAGATGCAATAAAACCCAGAGGGCTTAATTATCCTTTAAAGTGTATGAAAAATTGCACAACAAAAACTCGCTAAATGCGGATGAAAAATGTGCAACAACTGTATGCTAAAAGATGCATGAAAATGCAGAAGCTCAAATGTAAACAGAAGCTGCTTTAATTTGTAACACATATGTATATATA
>NW_017307670.1:304481-331419 GCF_000935625.1 Nanorana parkeri | reverse complement strand
TATATACACACACACACACATACAGCATATTTACTGTATATAGTTAGAGTTCAGCTTTAAACCCAGAGTAGTTTGTTTATTGACTTAAGTATTTTGTTTCCTGTTTATTTTAAATAGTCAATATGGCATTTATATCCATTACATTTGTAAGGAAGGAGAGCGAGCATGTTCTCAATTGACCGTATTGAGCCCGTTGGATGGAAATAGACTGGTAATTTCAAGACATTTAGTGAAAACCGGGAAGATTTTTAGGCTCCATCCTAAACATAGAGAATCAATGCAGCTTGGTTACTAAGCAAGCTACAGATGTCCAGAAAAGCCACTTTCTGATCAGTCAGAGAAAAAGATGCATGAATCAGCTCACTTAAACTTTTTGTTAAAAACTGTGTATGTTATGTTCTTGTTTATATCCGGAGCTCCGGGCTTGTATGTGATCATAGTTTTTTTGTAGCCAAATTAAGATAAGATTTACTTTGTATTTCTTACAAGTTCCTGTTCTCAAATTATACTTGTTCACTTTGGAGGCGATTAAGAGGGGACGTGCTTGTAATGTACAAATTGTTTAATGGTGATGGTAGAATCAGTAATAAACTGTCTACTGTCTTAAGTTCACTTAAAAAGACAAAAGGCCACCACCTTAAAATGGAAGAAAAAAGGTTTAATCCAAAACTGCATAGGGGATTCTTTATTGTGAGAGCGGTAAAACTGTGGATCTTCCCTCCCCAGGTAGTAGTATCAACCGAGAGTATAGACCCATTCAAGAAACTTTTAGATGTCTTCCTCAATTAATGCAATGTACAGGGATATGGGTACACACAGGACCGGATTTACTCTCCCTGCTGCCCCAAGGCCAGGTTCCGCAATGCGCCCCCCGCCCGCCCCCATGTAGAATGCCAACCTGAAAGCGGGGTTGGCAGGGTTGGTTTGAATTTTTTATTGTTTCTTTCTTCTTTTTTTTTACATTTTAACACTTTTTTATTTATTTGTTTACTTTTTTAAATTGTTATTTATCTTGTCATCTTTTACTTTTTTTTTTATCTTATTATTTGTTATTCATAATTATTTTCTTATTCATTTGTTATATTTTTTCTTATTATTTTCTACTTCTTATGTATTTATTTTTTTACTTTATTTTTACATTTATTTATCTTTTACTTATTTTATTTATGTAATAATTTTTTTATCAATGTATTTTTCACTTAACTTTATTGCTATCACACAGGAGCTAACAAGCCCTCGTGTGATAGCATTTGGAGGCCGGGCCTCGGTGGTCTTGTCGGGAATCCGGCCATGGGTACACACACACACTTATACTGTACACACACGCACACAAAGATCAAACTGGATGGACCTGAGTCTTTTTTCAACCTTAACAACTATGTAATATATTTTTGGTAAATATGAAGATGGTTATGCAAAAATTGTACAGTCAGATTGTAACATGGTGATTTTTGTAGTTTTCAGCAGAAAAGAGCAGAGATCAGGTCAGGACCGAACTCCATCCGTACCTGCGTGCCTCCAAACACAGCTGCACTGCACATAAGCAAAGAAGCGGGATGCACTTTCTGAATATCAGGTCCAATAGAATAAATCTCCCCAGGGGGATATAAATAATAGCAGCCTGAGAGTGGTTCTAACCCTCCCACATCCCATCCAAAGCTCAAAAAATTGTTTTATCTTTAGATACACTTTACATGAACCAAACTTTGATTGCAGAGACTGTACTTATTCTTTAACATAATTGCATTGCTAGTAAAACATTTCACTTCCACCCCCCTCATGAATATTCAGTCACATATCTGTCGCTGCGACACATTAGCTTGGCTCCGCACATGTTAAAGTGAGTCTTATAAATTTAGCCTGAGAGGAGCATTTATATTCATGCAATAGATACTAATTGCCGTTATTCACGGCTTGCTTACTTGATTCCATTTATAGGTATCGCATAGAAAGGTGTAATTATTTTTGGCAAGTACACTGTGGGATTTGGGGGAGAAAAAAATCAGAGCTGTGTATTTATAGAGATGTTAAATAGCTTTTTGAGTTATTATTTTGAATGTGAAAAATCTAATTGTTTTTGAAGAAGGGAAAACGCTGCAGAATGAGCAAGTATTTACTTTCCCGTGTTTAAAAGATTTTAAAATGCTGCGCTGATTTAGTTAGGCTGTGTTCACACCTGAGCGTATTTTTTCAGCTCGTTTTTTTCTCGTTTTTTAGCGCGTTTTTCCGTTCAGTGAAACGCGCATTTCACTGGCGGTATGATTTGTTTTTTTTCTTTATTTTCTCTATTTAAAAAAAAAAACTTTTTTTTTTAGTGTCACTTTTAAACTTCCCGCCGGCTCCGCCCCCCTGCGACGCGGCCGTTCGTAAGAGACGGAACCCGGAAATCGGCAGCCGCCGGAGGACACAGCGGGGATCGCTGACAAGGTAAGACCTGTACGCTGTATTCCCGAGTGTGGCTCGGGGTTACCGCTTTGTTAACCCCGATCCACACTCGGGAATACCAATGGAAACGCGTGGCAAAACGCCCCAAAGAAGCTCCTGTATTTCTTTGGGCGTAGGGCGTTTTGCAGCGCGTTCCTACACGCTATAAAACGCCCAGGTGGGAACCATGCCCATAGGCAATCATTGGTTTTCACATGTTGAGCATTTTACAGCGCGTAGGAACGCGTTGTAAAACGCCCAGGTGTGAACCAGGCCTAAAAGAGTCATTCACACCTTAGCCTGTGCTCACTTCGTATACCAAGTCAAGTTCACAGGAGAATTTTATTTTGTACATTCCCGTAAACCTGACTGGGGTTTGGAAAGAAATAAGACTAATTTAGTAAATCAGCAGCATTGTCTCTTTCTATGTGAGCTGTTGTGTTACCACTGTGCTTAAGGTTAGAGAGTGAATTATGTTTACTTTTACAACGGGCATTTGTAATAATCTAAAAATCTGCACTTGAATTGTTATACTGTAATAGTGAAGGCGTGCATCTAAGGAGTGGCTTGATTTTTAAAGTGATATTAAAGTCAAAAGATGTTTAAGCTATTTAAAATGCTGATTAAATCACTTACAATGGATGCTGCTTCTTTATGTTTGAAAGTTTTAGCTTCCTGCAGAATCAGCTGGTCCCCTGAGCACTGGCCCTGATATCCTGTTTTAGGGTGGCTCCTCTCCCTTTCAGGGTCATATGGAGCCACCCTTGTGTGCACTAGTAAGCTGTATGTGCCCTCACAAACACAGGCACAGCAAGGCAAGACACTCACCTGTTCCCTGCTCCCCCCTCTTCCTTTCTACCTCCTACCTTCCTCCCTCCTCCAAGCTAGTAGATGAATAGTTGCTGGAGACTGTGATGTCTCTTGTGATCTTGTATTAGACAGAGAGTTCAGGAAGCTGAGCTGAGAGAGTTGAAGCCAGCTGTTTAGAACACGATAATGTAAATGCTTGGGCGATAAAAAAAGTTTGAGAGTTTAATACTACTTTATATACTCTCTTGCATTCTCTCCCTGTTGGAGTCCAAGTAGGAGTGCTTGACCTGATTCTTTGGCTTGTAAAGGGAGAAACTGAAAAAAAGGAGAAAAACAGAGGCCTTCCCAGTAAAACAGGGGGGTCATCCACATGGAATTGAACCAGAAACAGAAACAGCGCCAACCACACATATCAAGAGTCCAAATATATTTTGTCAAAAGGTTCCCAGAAAACTACCAACATAAGTAGACTAGGTAGACTTAGTAGACTGCAAATATGGCTCACCTAAAAGTGCCTTCACACATCTTTGGAAAGTAACCCAAGCACCCCAAGAGATTTGAAACTTTAGAGCTCTATCATGCAAATAATGACCTCTGCAGGGAAAGTAGAATGATGACTTTCCCCTTTCTTATCCTGACTACGGGACAATAAGGCCATCCCATCCAGGAATGAGGTGGAAAGAAAACCTGCAATGAAAGCCAGAGCAGCCATTGATGTCCTTCTGAAAATGCTACTTAAAGCTGAACTCTTTACACAAAAAAACTTTCTATTGTTCAAGCAGTTTTACATTATGTTCCCTGACAAGTCAAGTCCTGGCATGTGGGAAATACAACTTCTACTCTAGGTAAATTTTGTTCTTAAATGTTACTAGTCCTCAGTACAAGGTGAACCTCTCCCTGATTTCCTTACGGAGCAGGAACTGCTGTGTCATTTCTCCTGGCCAATGAATAATTCAGACATATAGCACAACTATGAACGCTCTCGGTATTAACAAGGGGACTCGAGAATATTAGAGCCCTTTTCAGGCTATGTGATTGTATACGCAGGTTGCGCGGTCCAGGACAGATGAAGAATGGTCGGTGCTTACAGGACGCATTATATATGCTCTCTTACACCAGAGATACGCCGCCTCTGACATTTAATTTCCTATTCTCGAGTGGAAATTGCAATGTCTTACACTTGCCCTTCTTGCAGGGAGGCAGTATCCATCCCAATATTCACTTGATTTGTGATCCTGATTGAATTCTAGGTGGCAGTGAAGTCTTAGCAGTGCCCGGAGCACAGTTACTAGGCAGTAATTCAATCTTAAGTCACTTGTAATGACAAAGCAAATCCATAGCTCCGGAAAGGGAAGTTATTGACCTGAGTCTGAAGACCTGTGTATGTTTGTGCTCTGATTATATTAACAAGCTTTTTTTAAAAAATGTTTTATTTGTTTGACTTGCTTTCTTTATAATCCAGGTTAAAAGACTTATCTTTCGTGTAATGGATTAATTCCAAAAATCATTGTATTTTAGAATAGTATATTATCAAATAGTAGTTATTTTGGGATAATTCTATGTGGCAATGCAAAGAGCAAAGTTGACCATAGACATGACTGTGCAGGCAAGATCTCAGCCTACTTTGGCGGGGCTCAGCCAACTCTTTCAAGAAGGTCTGGGTTAGCACTACAGAGCATTTTTGCCTATAGAAGGGCCTGTGGTAAGCTTAGGCCTGCTCTACACAGGCATATACATCTCTTTGCTGCTGAGAAATGTATCCACTTGTTGGAAGTCACTTCTATTGGCACCTACTGTAGTTGTGCATTGGGGGCTCCATGATAAAATATATGGATTGGGCAGTTATTCGTGCGTATTATATGGATGACCTGTTTGGCAAGTTCCCCTGCCCGCTGACCTCTGTGTCCCAGCCACATATGGGCTGCCAGGGTATTAGCAACCAATGACGCCATGCAGGCCACACATTATTAATGGTTGCTAGGACACAGGCAGAACCACAGAGTCATTGGTTGTTATGGTGCACCCACCTGCATCCTAGCAACTAATAATACTGTGCAACACAGCCACTATTGTTTGAGTAACCAATGGTGCTGTGTGGGCCGCACAGCATCATTGGTTGCTAGGATACAGGCGGCCCCACAGTGTCATGATTTGTTATGATGTGCCTCCTTGCTTCCTAGCAACCAATGATGCTGTGCGGCCCAGCTGCTAGCATCCTAACAACCAATGACGCTGTGTGGGTCAAACATCTGTTTTGGTTGCTAAGACACAGGCAGCCCTGGGTTCAGTCCACTAGGATGTTGTTCACCAAACCCAGATTTCTGGCTGCATTTGGTGAACTTCCAAGCACACTAAAGCCAGGCATGTTTGGCTCATCACTGGTGTGTCATGGTACAGTTTTTTTGTGGCATGAACATGAATTGGATATCAACTTTGTCCCCCCTCTCCCCGCATCCCTTCGATTGACATTGATAAGGATTGAAATAGGCACAGAGAAGCTGCTCAGTCTGCATTGTCAGTAGTGGCATGGGCCCAACAAACACCAACAAGTGTTCCTCCCTTGTGCAGTGAAAGGCAGATGCACAGCTTTGCCCAGTTGCACTACATGCCCCGATTTACTCTGGGAGCAAAATGACTAATTGAATCATGAATCAGTGGCCCTGGACGTAATCCATCCCTGTGCAGATGTAAATGTTCGGCTGTGTAACAGTGTAAGTAAATGCATACAGCCGCAGCCTGTCTTGATTTTACACAACACATAACTCCACCCCCAGGAGCAGAAGTGTTGGCTGGTTTTTATACTCTACGGCCATGTAAATGAGCCCTAAAGGTTGTAGCTTGGCCCCCTGAACATCCAGAACCATTGGATCTGCGGCCCATACACAGGACTGTTTGATATGTTTTCTCCAGAAAGCATTTCATTTTATTTTGTAACATTAAACTGAACCTATAAGGTAGAAATACGGCAGCTTCATCTGCTGACTTATTTATTCATGCTCCATGGTAGGGATAAACTCGGGTTCGGACAGAACCCATTCCAAACCTGAGCTTCTCAGCACCTGATAGGATCTCCTCCCAAACACGGAATGAAGCTTCTTATCATCTGCAGCTAGGGAATTTCCCACCCGCAGCTTGACGCAAGCAAAGGGGCGGGGTGCAGTGATGTCATTGACCTTATATGGCTATATGTCTATATTTGGTAAATGGAATTTACCTAATATGGCTATGTGGCCATATAAGGTGAATTACGTCAGCACAAGCCTTCCACATCTTTGTATACCTGCATCTGCAGGTTGGGGAATATCTGATCCACAGCTCATTGGGTGGAAGTGGCCATGGCCCTTCCTTGTTCAGTCAAAACCTGAGCTCATCCCTACTCCATGGCTTTTATGTTTATCCTTCCATCTCTGTATGGTGAGTGAGCTGGAACAAATGTGTGTATATGAGGTGCCGGAATATCAACTGGGGATAATTTACTAAAGGAGTACTTTGCAAAATGTTTGCTTCCTTAGCTTAGAAGATAAAGTAAAGTCTGTGTTTACTTTGAATATACAATCATGAGAAAAACAGTATTTTTGCTTGCACGTGATTAGATGATTGACATAAGCACAAATGCACCTTATTCACTAAGCCAAGTGAACATACACTTTACACAATGCACATGCTCTATTCTTTTGAGGCCCATTCCAATAATATGTTGCATTAATGTGTTACTGTACACCAAGGTGTGTTGCGTTAACACATCCTATTTATTTTGAGTGGGATGGCAGGGCACCTTAGAGAGGAACTTCACCCATATCTTAAAAATGACAACAAGGGCACCTTTAAAAATGTTTAGTAGTGACAATCTACAAGCATATACTTATACATAATAGCAGGCTTTTTATTCTTTGCATACCTTATTTTTCTTTTCCTCCCCATTCTTCCCATGGTTGTCATTTTCACTAAGGGCAGATTAATCCATCTCCCTTTACTTCCTGGAAGTCTGGGTCTCCCTCCTGGAACATGTGACAGTGCACATCATTTGAAACTTTCCCCCTGAGATCTCGGAAAATGTTGCAGATGAAATTGTCCAGGAAGGCACTGGTGATGTAACCTTCCCAGATGCATCTGTGAAGCCAGGACTAAATCACCAGTGCCTCACTCAACCATTAAGTGGAAAAACAGTAATTGTAAGTAAAAGCCAAACATGTTTGTTTAAATGAATGTACGATGATTTCATATCAACAGAGCTGCGCACTGATATGATGTTTGATAAAAGGGGGTAAAGGTCCCCCCCCCCAAAAAAAATGACATTGACCGTTAGGCCTCTTTTACACGGTCCGATCAGAAGGAGATCTGTGCATGGGTCCCTTCCTGATCAGAACGGATTTCACTGTTGTGACATCTTTGTCTGTCCAGTTCGCTAGATGGAGGAAACAAATGAGATTACCTGACCCATGTCGGTCTAAAGGGAATCGGATGTAAATGGACTTGTGTCCATTTACAACAGATTAACCCCGATCCATCACAATCAGGTCCGGCGAAACAGAACTCAGATCTATCTGTTTTTCCGGACCTGGCCGGAGCCTTTGGGTAGCCTTGGTTAACTAGATGTAAACAGATATACAATATGTGCGTTTAGATCCAGCTGCCCATAGACTAACATTGGGCTTCCGATCAGATCCACCTGAAAGACTGACAGGCAGATCTGATCGGAAGGCCAGTGTGAAAAGGCTCTTAAATCAACCTTACTTGTACTTTGTAGGTATCATATTCTCCTTTACAATAAAAGAAAACATTTTATTTTAAAACACTGAAGTATAAAGATGCTAAAAGGGAACATGTCACCGCATTGGTCACTGCACAATGGACAAACAGCAGTTCAGTGAAAACAGCAGCCGGTTCGTTTCTGGATTAATATTGCAATACTATAGGTTGGACTTGATGGACTAATGTCTTTATTCAACCTCAAATACTATGTAACTATGTAACTATGTAACTATGAGCCTGAGAACAGCCAGGACTTTCTGTGACACAATTAGAGGTTTTCTACTGCAGATTACTTAGCAACGGTAGCACACATTTAACTGTAAGATCAAAGGCCCGAAAAGCACACAATCAACAGGGGTTATTAAAAAAGAAAAAAAAATGGAAAGCTATCAATCCGTACCGTAATTTTATTTTCCTGGTGCCTATCCATGGCAGCAAACCCATAATATATACTGCCATGTGGGCACCAGGGGAATGGAAAATTGTATCGATATTTATTGTAATTTTCCTTTCCTGGTACCTATCCATGGCAGCAAACCCATAATATATGATGCCATATAGGCACCAGGCAAACAGAAAATTGTATCAATGCTTTCCATAGTTTTCCTTTCCTGGTGCCTATACATGGCAGCAAACCCATAATATATGCTGCCATATAGGCACCAGGGGAACGGAAAATTCTATTAACAATTACCGTAATTTTCCTTTCCCGGTTCCTATCCATGGCAGCATACTAATATTTTCTGTCATGTAGGCACCAAGAAAACGGAAAATTGTATCAATACTTACTATAATTTTCCTTTCCCAGTGCCTATCTATGTCAGCATACCCATAATATACCCTGCCATCTAGGCACCAGGGTCATGGAAAATTGTGTCAATACTCACCATAATTTTTCCTTACCTGGTGCCTAACCATGGCAGCATATATTATAGGTGTTCTGCATGTAGGCACCAGGAAAAGGCTTTTTTCTTTTATGCAGCTCTTTGGTCTAGCATCTAGTTCAGGGGTAGCCAAACGTTAGCCCTTCAACTGTGCTGATACTACAATTACATCATACCTGTGCCTCTGAACGTCATGCCTGTGGCTGTCAGAGTCTTGCAAGGCATTGGAAGACTTTGACAGCCACAGGCATAACATACAGAGGCAGAGGCATGAAGGAACCTGTAGTTCCACTACAGCTGGAGGGTCGAAGTTTGACTACCCCGGCTCTAGTTCAATCCAAAATAAACACAGCCTTCACTAAGAAAACACATAAGCATGCTGAGATTACTTTATACTGTTTTTTCAGTTTTATTTTTCAAATGTTACTTTGCAAAGCAGCAATGCCTTTTCCCAGCATGCATATCTCCTAAACATTACTCTACCCACATCTGTTTATCGTGCCGTTCTAATGTCATTAGAACATGCCAAATTGATCTTGATCTGTTCCTGTCATTGCATCCTTCCTGATGTCGCCTGCTCTGGTGCAGCAACATCAATTTACCATGACCTGCTTCATCTGTCACATGTCAGGATAGGGACGGCTGCTACAACAGGTATTTCATCGCACACCGTTATGCAAAATCCCAGAGGTGTTAATAGTCAACTAATTCAGCTCATTATACTGGATTAAACATTTGAATCGCAGATGCTTCAGGCTGGCACTTTTCATTTAGCATTCATTGCTGCCTTTACACATCAAATTATTTTTATTACAGGCATCCGTTCCTCTGATCTCCTCTGTTGCTAACAATATACCGGCTGTAAGGTGGCAATTTTTCAGTCTGTAGACATGAATTACTTATGTACACCCAACACTTACCCTTCCCCCACCAATTACTCGGCTTCTTACATATCTTAATTGCACCTGCTCTCTCGTTAACTGTTTATAATAATCAATTCAGCTTTTTTTTCCCCATCTCCAAACCATTAAATAAATATACCTTTATTTTTTTCAATGCTGTTTAAATTCACAAGTTTTTAATTAAGTTACAGATGGCACATAATGAATTCAATAAACAGCGTTGACTATTATATCACGACAAATCAAATCGAAGCAACAGAAAAACAAGTCCGTGTATTTAAAGGAAGATACAACATATGCAAGATGGAATTTTAGTAAGTATCGGATGGTTTTAATTAACATCAAATAAATATTTTACTGAAATTACTGAAATAATTCTCAAATTTAAAGTTACAAGGTAATCATTTGTATATTCTGAATATTGGATATATTTTTATACATAATCATGCACAGTTTATAAATAAAAAATACACACACACACACACACACACACACATACACACACACACATACACATAGCTAACCTTTTTTTAGTTCCAGGTGCAATTGTGGAAATTTGTTTCCTTCCTGAAATTATTTTATATTAAAAAAAATGATATCTGAGCCTTACTGAACTTTTTTGTACTTTTTTAGGAGTTGGCCAACACAACACTTCTTAAGAGTCAAATTAATGGCAGGCAAACAGTTATACGTTCTGAGGCACTGAACCCTAAATTATAAACTGTTTCATCTTTCAACACTTTTATAAAAAACATTAAAAGGCAAAGCAAGTACTGTCGAACTAAAAACCAGCCCGTGTAAGGCAACTGTACAGTTCATATCAAGTATAAAAATTACATATTAAAAGATAGCAAACATTCACAGTTTCCTTTGTTCAAAAAGCAAAACAATATTCAAACAGTCAAAATAAAAGGATTAATAAATAATGCCTTGATTTTTATTTTTTATATCAAATGTACCGTATTAAAGAATTGGTTCTTGAAAAGAAAAAAAAAAAGCGTTTCATAATAAAAAAAATATTACAATCAAAATATCAAAGCACGCCCTCCTTCCATGAGAAGCTTTTCTCTCTCTCTCGTGCTTTTGAGTACTGTACATTAAAAACTCTCAAGTTCTGGCTCATCAGCAAGTTGATCCTTGATCTTTCCTTTCTTTAAAGTGCTGCAGATTCTTTTATCTTCAGTTTTGAGTCGTTGTTGTCTCTTCCATCGAAAACTTGCTGGGATCAACTTTTTGCTTTTTCCCCATTTGCGTCGTCCTCTAGATGCCTGTCATCATTTTTGGTTGTTCTTCACGGGACGTAGAAACGGAAAAAAGGCGAAACACGTTGCTTCAGACAGCTGCTTAAAGACAGCAATATATATATATATATTTATTCGTTCGTTTCTCTCAGCGCTCTCAGTACGGGCCGACGATCACCGCTTCGACTTCTTTGGACGGTCTCCTTTCCTTCACCAAAAAGTTTATCATGCCCTCTGATTTGATAAGCAGGTTGCACCCTAGGAAGAAAATCCCAAAGACAACGGTGAGGGACAGGACGCACATGACTGCGATCTGAACGACTCGCATGATGAAGAGGTTTCTCTCGTCCACAGAGGGGACCTCAAACCCATCGTCTGTGACCACAGAAGCCTGGGTGCAGCAACCCAGGATGTTGCCCAGAGAGTTACTGCTGTTGGAGAGGAAAAGTGCAGCATCTGTTTGGTTCATCTTTCCAAAGTCCTTAGGACACGGCGAGAAGTGAAACAGGTGGTCCTGCTGAAGCTGGAAGAAAGAATTCAAAGTAAAGAGTCCATTAATCATGGGGTTTGCCTTCTCTTCAATCTCCTGCTGTTTGGCACTGAGGGTGGTAAAGGATCAGCAAAGAGAAGTAGAAAAGAAAAATAAATCTCCGAAGCTTTCTCTTGTCGGTCTTTAGAGTGGCCTTTTCCCAGCAGTTTTAATCAGTTTTCTTTTAGTTCAGCCAAGCAGCGGAGAAAGCTGCTGTCTTTATCTGACTATGGTTGTTATAAAGCTCTGGAGCCAACCATTAACTAGAGGGAGGTGTTTGAATTCCATTAACTGACATACTTTTTGCCATAAGGACAGAGCACCACCTAAAGGTAGACTGCTGTAAATACTGAATAGGTCTAGCATGGGAAACTATTGATATATATATATATATATATGTTGTAAAGTAGTCACCGCTCCAAGCTCGCTCCTGTGGTGGACTACATTCTCATGTTCATTTTACTCAATTGTATTGAGATTGTAGTCTATCACAGGAGCGAGCTTATAGTGGTGACTACTTTACAACACACAGGGACCATGGAGAACAAAAGTAGCCCCCCTCCAGAAGGAAGGACAGTGTCAGCACCAATTCAGAGATGATTAGGGGATCTACAACTGAGTGATACACAAATAAAACACATTTTTGTTAATAGTTAAGGTACGGAATTTTTAAAGACTTAACTCTTGAGTTTTAGTGTCCCTTTAAAGAAAGAGGCCTCTGTTTCTGCACATTTACATGGTAGACAACACACCACATCAAGGTATATAACTAGGCTTCTTTTACTGGCAAATAGAACTGAGTTATATATTTGGCACACAATTATACAATTAAAGATGAATTTCAGGAAAGTTGCTAAATACACAACTGAAATACAAATATAGCAGGTATCACGTACCTGGTGGAGGACCGATTAGCTGAGGAGGACTCCCTTGTGGCTTTTGTCTCACACCCCTGGAAGTGGGAACAGGGAGCGAGTAGGCAGAGAGGAGCACGGGTGCCAAGGTGTTCAGACACGGTGCCTGGTAGAAGTCCGGCCACTGGGTCCCTGGAAGCATGAGCAGGGCTGGTTGACAGCTGAGATGTCAGCGTGGATAGCAGCGGAAAGAGAGAGAGGATCTCTGGAACCACCATCCCTCTTCTCCTGTAATTGGCTCAAAAACACTTCCAAAGATGGGCACAGAGCTCGAGGTCAAATTAAAGTCAAGCTGCTGCATGACAAGTGACATCCATTTGTTTAGTCTGAGAATTTTGTTTTGGTGTAATACTTACACAGACTACTGTCCCAATAAAAGTAACAGTGACATAATAATTGTGCTGTACATAACCTGTACAGAGAGAAGAGCAGTGGGAGGGGCCCACAAGCTCCACCCACTACAGGCTTCCTGCAAAAACTACAGAAGGGGGAAGATACAAGACCAGCTACCCTGCACAAGAGGAGAGAGCAGCAGTGAGCAGTCTTTATTACAGGAAGTTCCAAGTTTCACACTGGATTACTGCACAGATCTGGAAGAAATACACAAAGCTCACCAAGATTCAACAAAGAATACACATGACTCTTGTATTTAGACAAAAGCTGCTCATCCCAGAGTTCAGCTTCATGTAGCACTTACAGATCTTGTCCCTTCCCCAGTCTGGATGGGTAAAGAAGAAGCAACAGATGTGCTCATCTCACTGTGACTCTGCTCTCCCTCTCCCAGTCTGAGCTTTGCTTTACACAGGATTGCAAAAAACTGATACAAAGTCAAATGATGGTAAATACATTGCTTGCATTTAAAAAAAGTGCATGTAATCAATACAGAAATGCATTCATTTGTGTCATTTATGTCTATCTGGAGTTCTGCTTTAATAATCAACAGTATGTTCTGCGAGAGGCAATGTCATCGGCAGAATATTGTGCAACGCTATCCCCGAGGCTTAATATTTCCCACCCAGGCATCCTCGAAATTAGTTGTTTGCCTTTCCTTCATGACGGCTTTACATTCTGTGTTCATCATTCTCATAAACCACAGCAGCTCACTGACTGATGTACGTCCTGTCATAAGCATACCTGGCTCACCCGGGATCTGTGAATTAATATGCACAGTGAAAGCTAAAGTGCAAATAAACACCAATTAGCATTCCTAATTTATATGCCATTCCACCATCTCCGAGCACAAGTGTTGTTGAAGTCCTTGGACTGCTCAGACAATGCAACTTGTCATCACTGAACGAGGGCTTCATTGTATTTACCTCAGAACTGCCTGTCTTCGCCATTGATGAAAACGTGACATAAGCACAATGGCTGCAGAGAAAGCCTGCTAGGACTCTGGAAAATGAAAGTTTATTGCTGAAATGAAACTCAACTTTCCATTTAGCTTAAAGGAGAACTATGGGGTTAAGGCTTTTCACCATAGTTCTCCTTAGGGTAATGGGAGGACACAAACTAGCGTCCTCCCGTCACCCTATGCTCAGTATACCGCGAGCTGTAGCTCGCGGTATACTGAGACGCCGCAGCTGAAGCGGATCCCGGCAATTGTGCCGGGATCCGCCCAGCTGCGTGACTGACAGCTGGCTCTGCCTATCTAGAGGCAGAGCCAGCTGTACCTGCCCCCTCCCCTGTCCGTTCCGCCAGTCAGCACTGGCGAATCGGAGCGGGAGGGGGGAATCCAGCCCCTCCCCTGTCACGGCAGAGAGCCGTGACAGGATCGAGAGGTGAGCGAACGCCGGTATGTGTTCACTCACCTCCCGATCTACTGAGCCGACCTGTGACAGTCTCATTGTCACAGGTCGGCTAGAACTATGAGGTGAGTGAAAAACACTCACCTCATAGTTCTCCTTTAATGTGAACATGTGATTTGCCGATACACTGATACCGCCACTAGATGGTGCTGAGGAGCAAAGCCATTTCCATCTCCATTAATACTCTGAGAATGTAATTTGCACAGCTATATGGTGCGTGAATGCGTTATGAATCAACCCCTTGGTGTTAAGGAAGGTGATAGTTTAGTGTATGGTTTACAGGGGTAGTAGAGGGAGCTTTAGGGCTCTTTTTTTGTATTTAGCACGTAAATTAATGTGGCAAAAACTCCCATCAATAGGGTTCCTGGTGCCCAGAACTATCGTACTGCTATAGAGAGAAGCATTACATTCACAAGGATGTGTTTAATAGCTGTACAAGCTTAGACAATGCTCTCATTCAGGCTGTGCTAGGGAAATTACACAGCTCCATTTTGTGGTGATAGTGTTGTGTGAATGGCATTCGGTCAGCTGTACTCTGGGCAGAAAATGTATAAATCCGCTCCTTGCTATAGACCTGTGCATCATAAACAATTGCCATGTGCTTTTTTTAGATTAGAAAATGCTGTTTTAAACTTTTTTTCATCTATGGCTGCAGCTCAGTGCTTCTCCTTTAGTCTCTGCCAGTCATTTCCTGTCTCCATGCACTCCAGCAGGGGCTCCATGTTTTCTCTTAGGGTGGCCTGATGGTGACAACGGTAACAACATGCTTATACAGCTAGCATTGAGTTGCCCTGCTGTGGGCAACTGCACCAGTTGAGATAGAACCTGCCTCAGACACCTTTTAGTCTATACGTGGACAGAACATTGTCACTCCACAACAGGAAGTACCGTGCCACTCATGAGGCCAATTGAGGCAGCTGCCTCAGGAGGCACTCATGAAGGCATGGTGGGGGGTGGCACTGAAACCGGACTGTCCATGCCCAATACTTCATACCCAGTGCATGTTCAGCCCCTGGGCCACTCAGTGACATTGGTTGTTATAGCATAATCACTCATGGAACTGTGCAGCCCAGTATTAGGGATCCAAGAAATCAGATAGAAACCTAAAGTGCAGGTTCAAAAAGAAAAGGAACTATAAAGATAAATGCAAAAAAACAATGGAGAAAGTCCAGGGCATCGTCAGTGCCAAGCTAGAGGTCAGAAGCCAAAGCGGGAAGTCAGCCAAACTAGGCCAGGGAACTCTGAGAGCAGGAGCTGGATGAACGAAAGCAAAGCTGGGGTCAGGAACCAGGACATCAGTCAGCCAGAGCCAGGGTCATACACAGAGAACAAGAACAACAGCAGAGCACTTGGTAGATCAGACCAAACGCAAGGGCGGAGACTGAATGGACAAGCAGATGGTTAAATTTTAAACTAGTGTTTGCATCATAACTTTGAAAGGGGAACTTGTCAGAAGTTTTCTTCAGTAGTTGCAGAAAGATGATGTTTATGGGTTTGGTCATAAGACGGCGCCAAAGAGGAACAGCAATGTCAAACACACTTCAAAGCAAGTTATGCACAGCCTACTGGAGGAGGACGTCTAAGGTACCCTGGCACCTCGCTGCCTGCGCCCTAGCAACCAATGATGCTGTGTGTCAGGCCACCAGCATCCTATCAACCAAAGATGCTATGCAGCTGGCTGCCAGCATCTTATCAACCAACAACAGGGGGAGGACGGGCAGCAGAAATGGCCATCTTAGGTGGCAGAGGCACAGTCATGTTAAAGATGATATGAAATTTGAGTGTTTGGGTTTAACTGCCCACCCCCAGGTGTTTATATGTCATCAAAGTAGGTGTGACAAACGCTGGTGACTGGTCACTTGGGCACCCAGCACTGCATGGTGGTATGAAGGGGTGTAAGTCACTTGCTTCCCATACCCCTCTGTTCCCAGTGGCCCCAAGGAGCGATGAGGGGACCAAAAAAAGGTGGAGAGAAACAGCTGGGGGCTTTGAGATGGCAGTCTGATGATCCTATTACTTTGACCTGCCTGTGCACAGGACAGGTTCATTTTAAACTGAACATTAAAATACAGGATGACTTTGCCATGCTGTCTGGCCAGCTTGGTGACTTGACAATGCTAGTAGACTCTGATTTTAGATTATTCACCGAGTGGCGCTTTTTACCACCTGCTCTCTGCAGCGGTCTTGCTCTGAATGTGGTTCAGAGATTACAGAAGCATTTCCATGACACAGCAGTACTTATAGCTCTTATCTGGATTGTTGCTGAGATGCACTAGCGCTCCAGATACTCCCTGGGCAATGGCACAACATGTTGTGATGAGTCTCCATGGAGCAAAGCTTGTTGATGAGCCTTTAAGGGTAGCTAAGAAAATACTGTGATTGCAGCTTAGATGTAATGGGGTTTTCCACCTTAATATAAAACCAAACGTGACACAATGGGGTTAATTTACTATAGGAGGTGAGAATGATTACACAATAGACTGTGTGAATTTCCACTTCAATTATCCATTCATGTGCAGATGTAATAAGGTATCAGGAATTTGCTTTTCCCATGATTTGATAATTGAAGTGACTAGTCACACAAGTTATTGTGTGAAGATTCTCAACTCCTTTAGTAAATGAGTCTCAGTGATTCGGATTAAAGGGTGGGGGGGGGACTCATGCACAAGGACTGGCATGCACAAGACTTAGTTAAAAAATATTAGATGTTAGTAATAAAAATCACTGAGAACATCATGAACAGCCTGAGAAATGCAAATGATGCCACTACGGTGGTTGAGGAGATATGAAGGGTCTGCTCAAGGAAGAAAGAGGGGGCAAGAATTGATTTGCTGCTCGGCATTCAAATATACTATCTTCTCTTCGTAGATTTACAGTATGAGGAAAATGTAAAAGTAGCGTCAGACTATCGTTATGGGTTTAAGGCAGAGGTGGGAAACTCCAGCCCCCCAGCTGTTCTTTAACTAAAAATCCTAACATTCCTCTGTTTTTGGGAGTCATGTCTGTAACTGTCAGTGCCTCATTTGAGTTGTAGTTCCACAACAAATGGAGGGACAGAGTTGCCCACCCCTGGGTTAAAGCATGTAGACGAGCCTATTCTCAAATGTTAACTCAAATCTATGTTAAAGTGAACCTGTGCCAAGACTATGCACATTGGAGTATCAAAACAAGCCCTTATTATCCTCTGTAGCTATAGGCATGGTGGAGAAATTCATCTTTAAAATTCACAGAAGCACTACAATTTCAGCTATTTTCTATGGAGAGCAGATCTTGCCAAGCGTTTAGAAACTCGACTTTAATGTTTCTCTCTGTTCTGATCTTTAAAAAATTAATTACTTCACAGTAGAAGCAGCTAGATAGGTAATTGAGGGTTTTTTAAAGCACTTTTAGTGCTTGTTAGGAATGTGTAAAGACATTAAGAAGAACTCCGGGGCAGAATAAAAATTAACACTTGCAGTGGGGCTATCCACGCACTACGAGGGTTAACTGCTCGTTTTTCTCTAGGGAACGGAATAAAGAAGATGTACTCAACCCAAACTTCAATCCTGTGCCAGAGACCATTCACCTCTTTCCCCCCGATATTCCGGGGGTGAAATGTCCCTCGGCATCCTCATGTCTAGAACACTGCATTAGAAGTGATGACTCATGAGTCCTTAGACCGCCGGCCTCGGGGAGAAGGGAAGAGGCTACAGGTACCAGTCTAGCAACCAGGCAGGACCAAGGAGCGGGTGAGTATATATTTTTTATTTTAGCTCCCTAGACAAAACGAGCACTTAAAGGAGAACCATGGGGTTAAGGCTTTTCCCCATAGTTCTCCTTAGGGTAACGGGAGGACACAAACTAGCGTCCTCCCGTCACCCTAGGCTCAGTATAGCGCAAGCTGCTGCTCGCGGTATACTGAGACGCTGAAGCGGATCCCGACAATTGTGCCGGGATCTGCCCAGCTGCGTGACTGACAGCTGACTCTGCCTATCTAGAGGCAGAGCCAGCTGTACCCGCTCCCTCCCCCGTCCGTTCCGCCAATCAGCGCTGGCGGATCGGGGAGGGGGAATCCAGCCCCTCCCCTGTCACGGCAGAGAGCCGTGATAGGATCGAGAGGTGAGCGAACCCTGTATGTGTACACTCACTTACCGATCTACTGAGCCGACCTGTGACAGTCTCATTGTCACAGGTCGGCTAGAACTATGAGGTGAGTGAAAAGCACTCACCTCATGGTTCTCCTTTCACCCTAGTAGGTAGGCCCACTGCAAGGGTTCATTTTTATTCTGCCCGGGGTTCTTCTTTAATATCGATAGGGAACAGGTGTTAAAAGTTCTGCTTCAATAGAAGGTCTAAAATACTTGCCTTTCCTGGAGAAAATTCTGCTTCAATCTGTGACAGTCATGTGCAGAAAAAAAAAAAAGAAGATAGACAGACAGATAGATAGACAGACAGACAGATATTACATTAGAGATAACTTAAAAAGGAATTTCACACCCCTCCCCATCGTATTTATTTTGTAATCCCCTCATACCTACTGCGGTGTTGTCCTCAATTCACATACTCACCCGCCCAACAAATCCAGGTTTGTCCTGCTCCGATGCACGTTCTGCTGCTATACACCGGATCGCATGGCGCCATATTCTTCCCTGATATCACCGGGAGCCGACTCTCTTTTCTGGATTCACGCAGTTGGCCCTCAGTGAGGTGCCACCAGGCCTGCTCTCCTCATCCATCTGCCCTATGGAGGCCAACGCCTCCTGGGATATGTGACCCCAGGAGGCACCAGTAGCAGAGCTTGTCATTCTTTCATAGGCAAGAATGGAGGAAGGGAGGTTGGCAGGAATGTGCATGATAAAAAAAAGGACACAAGCCAAAACTAAAAAGACATTAAAAAAGAGTAATTTTATTTAAATTTTTTCTGGGGGGGGGGGGGGGAATTAAGGGGAGCTAAGTTTTCAGGGTGAAGGTCTGCTTTCACATAGGAATCTCCTTTAGGGCTTGTTTACATTGGCAGTACATTGCAACACGCACATTTCCATGCATTGAGGCGCAGTCCGTTCGGTAGTCCATTCAAAATGATGGGCTGTCGGTGCAACTCGACACATACAAAATAGGTCCTGCACCATTTTTGTAAGCACAGCGCAATGTACAGAGGATATGTATATGTGCATTGCAGTGCACTTAATACAGGTGAGTTGCTGCTATGGGGTGCAATTAACTTTTCATTGCAAAGCACCATATGCATATCAAACGTCCATTATCATGCATTATAGCATGGGTCATGAGGAGCTTCATAAAACTGTTTATTCTTGCATTGGTTGGGAACAGCTGTAATCCTGAAGGGTTAATTTCATTTTTGTGCACAATTGAACACAAGAGCAGAGCAGTGTGCCCTATGGGCAGCAGCCTGCCAGCAGATTAATTGTACTGATTGTCAAAATGCGGCCATCCTTACATTAGAGGAAACATTTACCAGACTGGATAGATTGGACAGCGCGCAGTCCGATGGAAAGGGAAGCTTTACGTGACTGGCAGATATGTCATGTTGTATTCTTCTTCCTTTGGAGAGGGAACTGTTTGACCAGTGGCAATCAGAATCAAACTCCGGAGTATGACCCATTGTTATTTGACGGGTATAGTCATAGCTTTCAAATCTTCACAGAGACAACTGAACAAGGGAGAAATCATTCTCTAGAGATCATTGTTATAATTCTTTATGGACAGTCTGAAAGATGGGATAGCAAAAGATCAAAACGCAGGGGAAATTTGCTGTATAAATAGTACATTCTTATGTTTTAAAGGACGCTATTTCTGAGTAATAAGGGTAATAGAAAGATAGATAGATAGATAGATAGATAGATAGATAGATAGATAGATAGATAGATAGATAGATAGATAGATAGATAGATAGAGATCCGGATATACATAATAAAATACACATATGTAAAATTTACATAACAAAGAGCACAGCATTGATAGAGAATTAGGGTCACAGTCAGCTAATGACCGCCATCAGCTGACAATGTAGAGCCGCGCTGCAACTGGAAAGGATTCTAGCAATGTTGTCTGGGTCCACCTCAGCTGCCTGACATTCCTTTCCATAAACTAAACTAGTTTTTAACGTGAGCAATATACTTCCTTGTATTTAAAGAGATTTAGACTCCAGAGATAGACATAATCCTGCCCCTGTACAAAGTATTAGTAAGACTTCATCTGGAAATTGCAGTTCAGTTTTGGGCTCCAGTTCACAAGAAGGATGTTGTGGAACTGGAGAAAGTGCAGAAAAGGGAAACTAAACTGATAAGAGGCATGGAGGAGCTCAGCTATGAGGAAAGATTAACTGAACTGAATTCTCTGTGAGAAAATAGGTTTTGGGGGGATATGATCTCATTGTATAATTATAAATACATAAATAGTGTACATAGTGAACTTGGTGCAAAGTTTTTCACTTTAAGGTCATTGCCAAATCACAAGGGAGCGTTCTTGGCCTCTGGAAGAAAAGAGGTTTAATCACATGCATAGAAAAGCTTCTTCACAGTAAGAGCTGTGAAGATGTGTAATGGACTCCTTCATCATCTAGCTCTAGGCAACTCGGTAGAGTGTTTTTTAAGAAAAGCTGGACATGTTTCTAAATGCCCAGAATATAGCAAACTATTATTAATATTTAGTATTAATTAAGTAGTTTAATTATTAGCCCCGTAGATTGTTGATCCATGGAACTCCAATTACCTTAGTGCAGCGGTTCTCAACGTGTGGGTCACGACCCCGTGGTGGATCGAATGACTATTTGCCGGGGGGTCGCCTGCTCGATCGAGCACAGCAAAACTTTTCTCTGCTGTTTTTTTTTTCTGACATCGTCATCAGTCAGATGAAATAAATAAATAAACCCATAGGAACACATAGCTAGATTCCTACTGGCTATTTCACTTTGCAATAGCCAATCGCAAACTAGCTATTGCGCCCGCCCTCTGCTGCTGCCAATCAGCAGAGGGGGACCTGAAATTCTCCATCAGGTCCAGTTCTAATGATTGACAGCAGCAGAGGGCGGGTGCAATAGCTATTTTGCTATTGGCTATTGCAAAGTCAAATAGCCAATAGGAATCTAGCTATGCATTCCAGTGGTGTTTTTTTTATGTATTGCTGGGGTAGTGGGATTTGTAGTCCTCTCTAGCTGCTGGTACATTGTGCCGTACCAGCAGCTAGAGAGGACTACAAATCCCAGCAATACATTATACACTGTATTTACACATTATACACTTATATTTCGGTACTCGTCGATACCGAGTACCGATACAGGCACTTCCGGTAGCATAGAGCCGTCTTCCCGGGCAATCAGGAAGCCAGGAAGGCTTCTTGATATCCCGGGAAGCCGACTCCATTCTGTTTGGCCGGCTGGATGCTGATTGGACGGGATAAAACCCCCAGTGGTGAATAAATACCACCAAAAGAAAGCTCTATCTGTCCCCAAAAAAGGGTATAAAATTAATTTCAGTACAGCGCTGCATGACGGAATAAATGTCAGTCAAAGTACCGCAGCGCTGAATACTGAAAAATGGCCTGGATGGGAAGGGGGTTTAACACCGCGGATGTCAACTGGTTAACGTACCAGTCCCTCGGCCAGCGCTCTCCAAGTGGACAGACACCGCTCTCCAAGATCTCCCCATGTCTCCTGTGTACAGCGCCCACGTGATCGGCGCTCAGCCTGCTACTGTGCATGCGCAGACTGCCCAGTGCTCTCATTCAGAAATCCTATGCATGCGCAGTAGCAGGCTGAACGCTGATCACGTGAGCGTTGTACAGTGTGCACACAGGAGATGGCAGATCTGGCAGAGGAACTTAATGCTAAGGATCTGTGTGAGGGGAATTAGGTACCTGCAGGGTGAGGGTCGTGTCGCTATATTATGAGATTTGTTTACTCGGCTCGACACTGATTGGCTGGGAAGCCGACTTCCTGGCCAATCAGCATCAAGCCAGCCAAACATCATGGAGCCAGCTTTCCGGCTCCATCTTTTCTCGCGGCACTGCCAGTCAGAGGAAATCTTCATCTGACCGAAAGTTCTAGTATCGGGAAAGGTATCGGAGCATTTGGGCGAGTACAAGTACTCGCCCAAATACTCGGTATCGGCACTGATACCGATACTAGTATTGGTATCGGTGCATCCCTACACTGTATGTATAATGTACTATTGCTGGCATTTGTTGTATTCCTATATAGCTGGTGGTATTCTGCATTGCGCCGTATAATCATTATACAGCAAACTGCAGAATAACACCAGCTATAGAGGACTACAAATCCCAGCAATAGAACATTATAGTATAATGGACTATTGCTGCGATTCGTTGTATTCCTCTGGGATTCGTTGTCTCCTTTAATCAGTGGTTCTCAACCTGTGGGTCGCTGTGTGATTTCTGCTGTGCTAGGTGAGAGTTCTCCTCAGCCCTCTCCTAGCGCTCCCTTCAGCCTGTTTCCTCCTCTGCAGGACTATGGAATCTTTTGCAATGTCCACACGTCTATACACAGTGAATAGACATGATGATTTATGGGACCTTAGACCACTGGGGGGATGTCGAGACACAAGAAGGACCGGTCTAAGAAGAAGCCGCTTCGGAGCTTCCAGTGAGTATAACTTTTTTTATTTTGAACCTAAACACAAACGAGCACTAAACCCTTGCAGTGCGGGGGTAGCCCCTCTGCAAGGGTTAATTTAAATGTTGTTCTTTAAGATGCAATTACAGCAGAAAGTCTTTGGTAGGTCTATACCAGCTTTGCAAATCTTATTGGCAAAATTCTTATTAGGCCAAATTTCTTTAAACAGCAATTTTCAATAGTATTGAAGTCTTGTCTTTGACTGGGTAAGGTTTTTGATTATAAACCACTCCAGAGTAGCTTTGGCTTTGTGTTTAGGATTGGCGTCCTGGTGAAAGGTAACATTTCATCAAAGCCTAAGTTCTTTTAAAAGCTGAAACAAGTACAAGTTTAGAACTGCCCAGTCAGGGGCGTATGCCTGGTAGTAAGACAAATACTGACCACCTCCACATCTGGCTACCCCTGCACTGCTAGGGTTAAGTGCTTGGTTTTGCCTAGGGTCAAAAATAACAAAGTTATATTTGCCAATTCGGTAAACCTGCAAGCAGTGACACTGCTCCATCCAGCCTGTCTCCTGCTCAACTACAGCGATGGTATGTACCTCGATGTCCTCACATCCTATACACTGTGTATAGAACGTGATGACTCAAGGACCCTGGAGAGTCTCCAGGGACCGGTCTAAGAGCCGACTGGGAGGATCGGGGGGAGTATAACTTTTGGTTTTTTTTTACCCTTGGCAAAAACTAGCATTTATCCCTTGCAGGGCAGGGGTAGCCCCACTGCAAGGGTTAATAACATTTTTAATAGTGGTTCTGCTTAAAAATACATTAAAGGAGAACTATGGGGTCAGGGCTTTTCCCCATAGTTCTCCTTAGGGTAACAGGAGGACACAAACTAGCGTCCTCCCGTTACCCTAAGCTCAGTATACCACGAGCTACAGCTCGCGGTATACTGAGACACCGCAGCCGGAGCGGATCTCGACATCGATGTCGAGATCGGCCCAGCTGCATGAGTGACAGCTGGCTCTGCCTATCTAGAGGCAGAACCAGCTGTACCCGCCCCCTCCCCCATCCGATCCGCCAGTCAGCGCTGGCAGATCGGAGCGGGAAGGGGGGAATCCAGCCCCTCCCCTGTCACGGCAGAGAGCCGTGACAGGATCGAGAGGTGAGCGAATGCCGGTATGTGTTCCCTCACCTCCCGATCTACTGAGCCGACCTGTGACAGTCTCATTGTCACAGGTCGGCTAGAACTATGAGGTGAGTGAAAAGCACTCACCTCATAGTTCTCCTTTAAGCATTTTTTAGTCCGCAACATAATCATTTAACATAGTAACATAGTATGTAATATAAAAAAAAGACCAAAGTCCATCCAGTTCAACCTGTGTATGTGAGTGTGTGTGTGTGTGTGTGTTTGTATATTTATATGGTTCTAACACTTCCCATATCCCTGTAGATTCTGCAAAAGAAGAAACTCATCCAGAAGTTTCTTGAACTTATCAATGTTATCCGCAGATACCACCTCCTGTTGGAGGGAGTTCCAAACTTTCACCACTCTCACAGTGAAATTCTCTTCCGAATTCTAAGATTGAACCCCCTCTCTTCTAACCTCTTGTTGTGTCCCCGGGTTCTCAATACAGTTTTAGGATTAAACAGTTGGTTCCAAATATTGTGGTCCCCATTGATGATCTTGAAAACTGCAATAAGGTCCCCTCTTAATTGCCTCTTTTCTAAGGTAATAAGTTAAGACTTTAAGAAACTTAAATATATTTAAGAATAATATTTAAGTAAATATATTTTTTAAAAAGAGAATAAAAGAAAAGAAAAACAATACGGCGAACGCAGACCTTATATTAAATTCTACCTGGTCTTATAGCGCCTATAAGACACGTTATACTGCCATCTAGTGATAAAGTGGGAGATTGCAGTCTTAGAATTGTTTGCCTTCATTGTAATGAGCAAATTACAGACCTGTAATTTAGTCACCAACGTTTAATCAGGACTACAGAAAAACAAATAGTAGAGGTAGCGGTTTTAGTAATAGCGCACATGGTGAATGAATGAATTCATGAATAAGTCACTGTGACAGATCCACTATAAAATATCCCACTCCTAATAGATGCTTTGGAATCAGAAGCAGAGCATCGGAGACTCAGGAAGCTGATCCAACTACTATCAGACAGTTCCTCCTTCATTTTTTATTAGGTTGGGTATTATGTCTGCTACATACTGAGCTGCATCTCAGCAATACACATAGTGATCTGTCTTCAGCTGTCATAAGAATGTGGGGGAGAGCGGTGCAAACATTTTATTGCTTATCTTGAACAGGAGGGCACATCTTCCAATGTACCAAAGGGGACACCTGTTCTGATGACAGCTGTCAAATAGGGATCTTCCTCTCACAGTGGAGGGATTTTCTCTTAATACAGGAGTTTTAACCCTTCCTTGAGTGGTTTAAATGTAAAAAAAATGGCCTTTAACTGTACTGATTCTGCTGATTTATCAAAGCGCAGAAACAATTAAATCTGAACTCTGGCTTTCCCTTCAGTCTTGCACAGTAGTACCGGCTCCTCTCCTGTACTGAAATTGCTTCCTTTGATATCACTACGCACTGTGAGCTTCTCACAATGTGCATTAGAAGCTGCAGCAAGTCAGGAGGACAGCCAGAATCATCTAGCCCTTTCCTCACCGGCCTGATAGTCTCTGACCCACTCCTTTCATTCAATGTATCTGGGTTCTTTTAATCATGGAGGCTCAACGTCACCCATCGGCATTACCTACGGTGGCCTGCATGCAACTGCAGCCTAGGAACCCTTACTTCACACTGACATCCACCCATTAAGGCAATTCTATATTTGCATAGCTTCTTGTAAAATACAACCCATTGCTTGAATCAGGATTGAGTGCTCTTGAGTAGAGTACTGAAATAGGTTTTATTAATAGATTTGTTGATTAGAAGGGGGAACCAAGGAAAGTAAAATAAGCAGAATAAATTTAGGCTTTAAGGTACGTTAAAGTGCACTGAAGGCTTGCTAAACATGTCTCTCAGTTACTATTATTGTATGATATTTCAGGAACACTGAATAAAAAAATTAAAACATCATAAAAATGAATATATAATTGCTGTACAAGTCATTTTGTAATTTATTGTTATTAAAAATGACATTTCCATTTAAAACTACAGCCACTGCAATTTTCTATAACTCTAAAAACAATTAAATGCAATATGGTGACCTGGAGGCATTCTGTACATAGCTAGGGTATGAAATGTAATTTCCTGCTTCTATGATTGGCTAAGTGATGTACAGAAGTCTGCACTAAGATACAAGTAAAATGTTAGGCATCCCTTGCAACAGGAATTACATTTTTGGTGACAATGGTGAGATATCCCCTAAGGTCTTGTTCACACCAAGCGCGTTCCAGGAGCAGAGCAGTTACAGACCTGAGCAAAACTGCGTCCAATGTATTCCAATGGTATATTTAGCTCCAGTTCACATCCAAGCGTTCCGTTCCAGCAGGCCCTATTTCACCTGCTCTGGAACGCATGCAAACGCATCACAAACGCATGCAAACGCCCTGGGACGCACTGAAAGCCATTTTAAACGAAAAAAAATTTTTTTAAACAAAAACGGCCCGGAACGCTTCAAAAACAGGGCAAAAAACGCGGCACAACCCACTGCACGAGAATCGAGAATCGTGCAGTGTATGGGCTAGGGTTGCCACCTGTCCGGTTTTCAACCGGACAGTACGGTTTTGGCATCTTGTGTCCGGTTTTCCGGCCAGGGTTGCCCTGTACACGAGATGTCACAAGTTCAGGCAGACAGGGGCAGCCCCTGGGTCCTAGAGAGGAATGCGTGAAGGAGGACCTTCTGCTGTGGTGTGTGAGCACAATCCCGGCAGAGCGTGCGGCTGTCTGTGAGGCTAGAGGTACGTGTTTTAAGGGGTTAATCCGAGCTGGTACTAGTGTGTTATACAGACAGTGCCCGATAGTCTCTGAACTGTCACAGCACTGTCTCCTGTCCCGTTGGAGCTGCGGGGGGAGGGGAGGGGGGAGATAGTGAGTGTGTGTAATTCTTATGCTGATTTTAGCTATTGCTGTGAGAACCTGTAAA
>NW_017307670.1:293561-304210 GCF_000935625.1 Nanorana parkeri | reverse complement strand
TGGAATCTTGGTGCTGGTGACATCTGTATTGGAGTTCTTTTGTGAGCGGTGCCATCCGCAGTCATTACGATCACCCGTTACTTTTGGGATATTCGGTAAGGAGTGCTGCAAGGTATATGGATACTGCTTTGTATAGTACATATCTGTGGCACACTGGCATCTTATCGGGGCATCGTTTTACGTACAGACAGGGGCATATCTCCTGCTGGGTAACAAGGCGTTTGCCTTGGGCGGCAGATTTCAGGGGGGCGGCAAGAATGCTGCCCCAAAACACTCAGGCATCCGGGTGGAGGAGGCGGCAGTGTCAAAGGACGGAGTCCGCAAGGAGGCAGAGAAAAGCGGCAAGCAGGCGGCGGTGGAAGAGGTAGAGGAGACGGAGCAGCAGGAGGGGGCGGGGCGAGGCCGGGACGACAACGGATCAGGAAGGGGCGGGGCCAGGGCACCGTAGGAAACCGCTGCATGCGTGACAGAACACCGGGTCACTGAAGAGCCGCCGTGGTACGGAGGAGGCCGGGTCCTGCAGCACCAGTCCAGCAGTGGAGGAGGCCGGGGACCAAGCAGCAGGTAAGATGATCACACTGCTGCTAAAGGGACCCTGCAGAGCCCAGCATGGATTCTGCACAGCCCACCTGAGAGTCTCGGGTGGGCTGTACAGGATCTGTAGTGGGCTCTGAGGGGTCTATGTTGGGCAGAGCCCACCACACATCCTGCACCGGTCTGCAGGGTCTCGGGGGTGTGTGCATGATCTGTGGTGGGCTCTGCAGGGTCTCGGGGGCTTTGCAGGATCTGTGGTGGGCCTTATGCCAGAGCCCACCACAGATCCTGCACAGCCCCATGAGATCCTGCGGATTTAGTGAAGGGGGGGGCACCCTTGTTTCGTCTTGCCTAGGGCGGCCCCAAACCAGAATACACCACTGCGTACAGATTGTATATCTGGGGACCTGTGGCACACTGGCATCTTTGTGATTACCTCCAATGTTATTTAATCACAAAATACATGCATATTGTACTTTACCAAAAAATTGCCGCAAGGCGCTACAGTGTTCGGGTTTGGCTTGAAGAAAAGGTGGCAACCCTAGTATGGGCACCTTAAGGGTTTCCTCATTACAACATAGGAAGTCCACCAGCTGATTATAATGAACCCAGATCATCCCATTCATGAATCAGTTTGGTGCTGCAACAACCAACTTTTACTTCAAAACAAAAACAGGAAGGAATCTGCAACAAAGTTTGCTAAAATCCTTACAATGTACACAGATCACCCACATGGGATTGATTTTTTTTTCTCAACAAATGTGTAGTTACTCTTTAAGTGCTAGTTAAAGTGACACTAAACTCAAGTTAAATACTTTAGTTTATTTATGTCTTTTTAAGATTTAGCTCTTGAGTTTAGTGTCACTGTAAGTGTCATTGGAGTTTAATGAATCAGCACCACGGACAGGGACTTGTCATTTGCAATGTGGGACTCCCATAATTCTATTTGCATACTATATATAATTTGGCTATAAGCTCCCTCTAAAACATATTTATAAACTCTGTGATGCTGACCATCTTCGACCATATGCTGATCTCAACTGACAACCTACTGCACTGATACCATTCAGAGTCAGAAGTGAGAAGGTGCCATCAGTCTGTGCCACACTTCTGTGATTCTCTCTTAGCACTAGCTGGCCTCATCGCTCCTCACCTTCCCCGGGCTTTCTTTGGGAGTCCTCTGAAAGCTCCTATGTTGAGCCAGATTGGCTATTTCCCTTTTTGAAACCAAGGTTGGGATCATGTACCAGGTCATGTGACAAAGCAACAAGCTGATTGATCTGCAGTGCTCTACAGCCAAATTTCTCAATGGCAGGAACATTCTTTAAAGGGAAATTTATATATTATTATTATTATTATTATTATTTACATAGGAGCCAGTAAAGCATTGCAACTGCAATCAGTGAATAATAGGGCAAAGATCCAGCACCTGCAGACTCTTCCTCCGATCTATGTCACTACCTTGGTACAGACATTCAATAAAATAGATGGGACGAAGAATGACTGCTCTGCATTGAGAATTGGGCCTCATACGTGTTTTCTTTATATACCAAAGACATAAAAATAAAGACAACAAATAGTAAAAATATACATATTATTGCAAATGCATATACTCATGTTCCCATCATACTGCACTCTGGTTCTACAAATAATCTTTTGGTTTAAACATCTGGCCAGAAAAAAGCATTCTCCATAGGGAAATTAGTCCTTCTCTCATTTTTTGCCAGAAGATTACCATACCTGGGACCTTGTAAGTCAGTCATCTTGAGAATGGTGACAAGAAAATGGGCAGAGCCATTGCTGAAAGGTAGTAATTGGTGAAAGGGAGATAGTGGTTGCGACAAGCTCAGCGCTAACATGGACACAGTGGTTATGCCGTAACCTGCAGAAAATGGAAGGGTGTAATAGTGTGCTGCAGCAAATATGGGACTGACAGTGACAGAGGAAAAATGCTCCATTGTCAGAAGAAAAATATGTTCTAGCATTTGTGGTGTCAGTGGGTGGCAAGTGCCCCAATGGGCAACAAATCGGCAATAATTCCAATCAGTAGGTAATAAATGGACAAGCACTAAAAATGTGGGCATATGTTACAATATACTGTCCTGACTCCTCTGTGCCACATACTTTGCTATTCCCATAGTGTCCTGCCCATCCGTTCATTCAAATGAGCCAAAACCACTTTTCAGCAGGCCATTCCCATATACTCACCATAGTACCGTAGATCCACCTAACCATACAACTATAATAGTGCTGCACAGCCCTCTCCATTCCTATGCATGTGTTTGGTTCTGTGCAGAGAACTGGGTGGCCTGGCAGTCTGATTTATAATAACTGTGGCTGCCCTCTCCACAAGGGCACACAGAGATAAATCTTTTTATAATTTCATGCATAGAAACTATAGCTTTACTGCAAGTGAATGGCCAGCATGATGTCAGGACTCCTGGAAGTACCGTAGACTGGGGAGTACAGCAAGGGTTGCTGTCTTCTGTAGTTGAGCTGGAAATGCACAACTGTCTTTGATCAGATGTGCCTGTTATTTCAAAAACAGCTCTCTGTGCTAAAGTTAAATACCACCAAGTACCACTACCTTGTATAAAATATCACAAATATGTGTATAAAACACCATATATAACATACACATGTGCACAAGTAATACAATTATGTGCAACTGACAAATATTACACAGCAAAAACTTCATGCTGACAACTTCAATGTTCATTTATTGCATAAAAGTTTGTTAATTCCCATATAAATCCTTATGTGAAAATGGTGGTAAGAGGAGTCTGATGTTTTTTTTCTGTGACACATTTTTGTTATATAAGGATTTATATTGAAAATAATTAACTTTTATGCAGTAAGTGAATGCTGTTTCTTTGCAGCATATTTCACTTGCACATAATTGTATTATTTGTGCAACATGCTATGGTATGATATACCGTATATGGTGTTTAATACACATTTGGGGTTTTCTGATTGACAAAGTTTGAGGTGATTTCTATCAGAGCATTGTATTTAATGTTTTATTCATGTTATCATACCTCTTTATGCTCAGGATATGGTTAGACAAGTGCATATCAGAGGTTAATGCTGCAAAAGAATAACACAGAATTGTTACAGGACATCTGTGTAACAGGGTGTTAGGCCCTTGTAGGCCAAGTCCTGTCCTTGGGTTCTAGGCAACCCTCGTGGTAATCATTGTCCCTTGTCTTGGGTTTTATGAGGGCAAATGGGAAAGGCCTTAGTGGGAGAGAGTGGAGAGCAGATTGGTTCACGAAGTAGGCAGCTGGGTTTCTCAAACAAAAGGACAACAAAGGAGCACTACAACCAGGAGGGAAGTCTTATGATAGGCAGTGGGACAACGATAGTATCTGATGATGAAGAATATCATGCAACCCCAAAATGTGATTCCATTTGTTTGGAAAGAACACTTACTCATACTTCTGTTAATTGACCAATATTTGGAGAACAGATTAAGTTGTTCTGGTAAAACTAAACCAAAACCTTCCTTGTGGGCTGGGAAGCTGGAGAGAGATGCATGGCATCTGTGGAGGTTCTGTTCTGGCAGCGAGGGCTTGTGTCTCTGGTGAACACTTTGACCTTCTCAAGGATAAAATGAGTGCTAAAGATTACACTTATAGGCTATGTCTAGGTGAAAGGAGGCAAAGGTTCCCTGAAGACTGTGTGAAGGGAGCCAGATAGAAGTCAGCCCAGGGGTGTATCTACTGCAAGGCAAACTAGGCATTTGCCTAGGGTGGCACTTTCCAGGGGGGCAGCAGAAAACGCCACCCAAACCAATGAGGTGGACAGGGCCGGACTTGCCCTTGAGCATACTGGGCACTTGCCCAGTGGGCTAAGGCTGGGCGGCACAGAATCAGGCAGCGGCGACTGCCTAATGAGGCAAACTAGGCGGCCCTAAGAGCGGCTGCCTAATTAGAGAGCTGTCCGGTGGAGGGTCCAGTGAGATGCGGTCCAGCTGGCTTTGTACAGGAGGTGGAGGAGAATCAGCGGGTGGCTCGGGGCTGGCCATAGCATGTGATCTGATGGCGGGATATCACAGAAGCAGGCTGGGGACTGCAATGTATACTGTTGGTACTGATGGCACTTCGAGCTGCAGGTAAGAGGAGCAGCACATGTATGCAGGGAAAGAGACTATGCACAGCCCACCTGAGACCCCGTGTGCACTTTATCCAGTGACTAACAGATTGCACAAAATGTCCTAAACAGGATGGGGTGGAGCAAATTTAGATTGAGGGGGTGTCCAGGTTTAGTCTTGCCTAGGGCAGCACAAAACCAAAATATACCACTGAGTCAGTCTATGGAGTGCTGATTGTCTTAGGGGTAGAACTCACCCTCAAGTCCAGGCATAAATGTTGGGAAGTTGTAAGCTAGGGTCTTTGGGTGATTTACAACTGTGGCGATTCTAGAACTAGAGAAGTTGGAATTCACCAGTCCTGACAGATGAAGGAGCTGGACTTTTGCTCCGCAACACATGACTTGATTGAGATAAATGGCTCTAGCATTGGAGGGAGAAATCAGTTTACATACCCTCCTTCCCCTTAGCAGGTTAGTAGCTGTGGTAGTGGAGCATCCACCAGTACATCTGTGCTGCTCCTGTGTGTGTGTAGGATGGCAATATCTGGAATCTACTGTTATGCTGGATGAAAACCATCCCTCTATTGGTGGTCATTGGCAGTTATATCAAACTATCCCTCTACTGGGGGGTCAGCAGCAGTATTAGTAAATTAAATGTTCATTGGAGGTCAGTGGCAGAATTTAGACTTTTATTGCAGCTATCGGTAGTTCTCCCAAAATGTGTAGATTGCGGATAGTAATTGGAGTAACTGACTGCAACTACTGTCTGCAATCTACATATCTTGGGAGAACTGCCCATGAGTGCTTTTGCTCTATTCTATTCTGTGCTATTCTATTCCTTCATTCTCATTGTTTCCAAGCCCTGAGGAAGGAGGTCGTTTCTGCCCCCAAAATGCGTTGTCTGTTTGATCAACACAATTATTAAACTTTTTTTATGGACTTTAACATGTGTTTTGGTCTTGCGCTTTTCTGTTTTCTGTCTATCATAAAAGATAGCAAGAGACTTTTCCCAGTGCTTCTGAAATATTCTCACAACGTAAATACTGCTACCTATGCAGATCACAAATGTCTGGCACAGAACAACCCTTACTGCAACCCTTTACTTTGTGACTTGCTGCACAGTTACAATGTACAGTCATTACATAGAGCTTTGGGAGAGAGGAAAATGCTTCCTCCTGCCTGTGGCATACTGATGGTAAAATCTCGGCCTAGGTAAAATCAATTTGAAAGTGCTCAAGGATTTCAATTTAATGATAAAAGATGCAGCCATTTGAAAAATGACCGCTGTACATTGTGATATGCCAGAATGTAATTCATACAGTCTTGACGTGTTACTTAAAGGTCCACTTTTATGTAAAAATATGCAAGATCAAGGTTCCCTTGCCAAGATCTCGGCACTGAAACACAGTGAACTGAACTGTATTTGAAAAAAAACAAAACACCAAAACGTAGTGCTGCTTCAATGCTCACCACAAGAGGGCAGAAATACACTCTTTACTTACCAAAGTTTTATGCAGTAATCAGGCAACTCAAGAAAAGGCAAAGCATCTTGTAATGATATCAAGGAATAGTATATGTATATGTGTAATATGTATGCCTGAGCATTACTCAATTAAAAGCTGAACTCCAGAGTAATTTGAAAACCACTCTTGCAGTGTGCCAATCCTCCCCACCCATCCCTACACTACAATGGTTAAATGTTCGTTCTTGTCTAGAATACCATGCACCCTCACTTACAATGCAGGACTGCTGGTTTAATATGTAATGATGCCCGAGTGCCTGCAACTGACCAAGTGACAAAGAGCGCAAAACAGCTGGCACTAAAGACTGGGAGGGAGCATGTGGTGCCACCATTGGCTGGTAGTTTTAGTTAGCCTGAAGACCAGTATGATATGCCCGTAGTCCAGCTCTTTCTATGATGACTGACAGCGGCTCCCATCTGGAGACAAGCTTCCAGTGTCATATCTAGGATATGGCAGGCAGGGCAGGTTGCTGGGTACCACTTGAGGGGGGGATACCGTGGCTGTGTATGCCACGTTAGCTAAGCTGTTACTCATTCACATAGCTCCCCTATTATAGGCAGCACAGCCGATCGCTGCTGTCACATGTAAACAAAGAACTGGGGCAGAGGAAGTTACACTATTCACTTCCTTTGCCAAGATCTAACTGCAGAATCATCTAATGCAGAGCTGGAAAGAGGAAGTGAGTAGTGTAAGTGTTCCTCTATCCCAGCTACTTATTTGCAAGTGGCAGCAGTGTTCAGCTGAGCTGTCTGTCACTGCTATCACTATGGGTCTGTGCTGTGGGTGTTGGGGGGCAAACATCTCTACTCATGCCTGCGATCGGGGTGCACATTGGCTTTGGTGTCACTGCAATCTATTTGGGTCTATGCTGATAGGGTCTAAATGGAGCACAATATAATTAAAGTGGCAAACACCACTCCTCATCCCTTTGGCTCAGACAGTAGAACCGAGCAGCTAAGCTGTCAATGCAATCAACAATGGGTCCTTACTCATGGAGATCTGAATGGGGCCAACATCATTCTAAGATACAAAAATATCTGTACCAGTACCCTCCATATGCCAGGTTGTACGTTCCCTATTTCACACCGTTTTATTCCATATCCATGATGTATGTTCCTTTTTCTGCTCTGGCTCATTCTATATGCCATGCTGTACATTCTTTATTTGACACCGCTTTACTTCATATGACACGCTGTATGTTTCTTATTCCGCACCGCTTTATTCCATATCCATGCTGTATGTTCTTTCTCTTTAATGTTCTGGCTCATTGTATATGCCATGTTATACGTTCCTTATTTCACACCGCTTTACTTGCCCCTCCATTTTAGATTGTAAGCCCTCCTTACCATCTTGTCTTGAATTGTATTGTAATGTCTTCCTTATAATGTAAAGCGCTGCACAAACTGTTGGCGCTATATAAATCCTGTATAATAATAAAAATACTTGCCATAGGTAATATTTACCATTGTCATGCCCCTGCTAGACACAGACTTTATACTGCCTATACTGTGCTCAATAGTGATCACTGCTATTACAAATATGAATAAAAAGGCATTGAACAGAATTTTTTTTTGTTTACTTGACGTGACTGCTATAGGTCATCTTTCCGTAAAGTGACACTACCCTAACTATTAACAAAAATGTATCTTATTTATATATCACTCGGCGGTAGATCCTCAAATCATCTCTGAATTGGTGCCGACACTGTCCTTCCTTCTGGAGAGGGGCTACTTTTGTTCCCCATGGTCCCTGTGTGTGTTGTAAATTAGCCCCCCCTCTAGAAGGAAGGACAGTGTCAGCATGAATTCAGAGATGATTTGAGGATCTACAGCCGAGTGATACAAAAATAAGATACATTTTTGTTAATAGTTAGGGTACTTGAATGTATTTTTAGGATTTAACTCCTGAATTTAGTGTCACTTTAATGCTTTTTCTGACACTGAAGGTTCGCATACACTTTAGTGTATATTCCCCCCTATACCTGCTCAGTACTGGATTACTAAAGTGTATGGGGAGACACTGTGGGGCAGGGGATGGGTACTATCAAGTAGTCTCTACAAGGCTCATCCAAGCGGTTACCTGCGAATAGAGCCTCTGACCAACCCTGGAAGCAGAAATGTTTCTGCAGAGTTACTGGCCGTAGCTAATCTAGTCAAAAACTCCATGTTTTCATTTTTTTTTTTCGATTTTACAGGCATAGCGGCATTGACGATCTGGGACCCCTTTTGCTTACCTGTTTCACACTTGTGATTGGGGCAGTCTTATGAATTGCTCTATGAGACTTATGCTATGATTGCCCCTGAAAACATAGTAGTGTGCTGTGGGCATTGCTTTGTATAGCTATTTTGCATGAGTCTCATGGAGCAGTTCAGGAGACTGCCCCAATTGGCTGCAACCACAATTGTGAATAGGGCCTTAAAACATTCCAAAACTCACCAACTATAGGCTCTTTGTTGTCTCTTACACCCAAACAGACTAAAACATCAGAATGTCTGTGATAAAAAGTTGCTTGGAATCACCAAAGGCTGCCTTTGAAATTTGAATCTGATTGGTGAAACTTGAGAGAGAGAGACAGTGGAAGGTACACATCACAAGCTTCAGAAATCAGACCCATCCTCTTTGTGTGCTCCGCTTTGGATTCTGCCTTCAGATGATTATAAACAGGTCAGAAAAAATTGAATTTAGTGGATTACCTGACTTCAGCACAACTGCATTTTTTGTTCGATAGCACCAGCAGTTACATTTATTGTCTGATATTGTCTTTTATTGTTTCAAACACATACTTACAGACCTTTATAGAGCATTTTCAGGCAAAAAATTAGAGAAATAACATAATTCTGTAAGCAAGAGTAATATAATTTACTACAGGGCTCTTGTTAGCCTCTGCTGGATAGATCAGATTCCTATACATTCTCCTAATGTAGATTCCTTGTCTACCAGGTGATATCAGGTTCTCTTAAAAGGAACTGGATGAGAGTGTCTGTTTTGCTCTAGCCAATCAGGTTCAATCATATCAAGATTTTATAGTTCATTGATCATTTACTAGAGTAGGTCTGAATCCAATTGGATGCTGTAGGGTAACTTAAAGCTTAAGTCCGTGCACAAGACATTTTATTTAAATTAATTCCATAATAGTCACAAAGAATATACACCAAATACCTTTGCATGCCCAGATATTGCTTTGTATATGTAGCAGTCACATCATGACTGTGCTGCATATAGCCTTTGCAGAGAGCAGGGGTGTGTGCGGGGCCAATCAGGCTCCACCCACTAAATGCTCCCTACAGAAAACAACAGGAAGGGGTGGAGACAAGACCAGTCACCCTGCACAAGGAAAGAGTACACCAGTGACCGGTCTTTATGACAGGAAGCTCCATGTTTCACACCTAATTACTACACAGATCTGGAAGAAATACACAAAGCTCACCAAGATTCAAGGAAGAATACACATGCTTTTTGTATATTTAGATAATATTTGCTTATCCCGGAGTTCAGCTTTAAGCTTCCCAGACATGCTTCAAACTCCTGTTGTCCAGCGGCTGCTGAATACCCGAACACTGCTTGCATCTGATTGGATTTTCACCTGCTGCAGGATGGCATTGTAATGCTAAGTCTAAACAGATGCCAGAGGACATCCATGCTGTGACAATGTGTTACATTTGCATGCAGTACAGCAGAATTGGGAATCATCTGAGATATGTAGCAAGGTCATTTCTTATCTATTCAGAGACCTGAGCCAACGGAGAAAGAAAAGTTGGCGAACATGAGGGTGTGGTTGTTTAGAATGAAGGTCAATTGCACCAAAGTTTTTTGGCTTTACATGCTACGGATTGCTATTTCTTGACTTTGTTATGGCATTTACCCCATTAAAAATGCCTGAGTCTATTGAATTTCCTCTTCTGACTTCAATTGTTGTAATAGTGATTTACCCTTCTTGAGAACTCTATGCCTGGCCTATAGGTAGAAGATACAAGCACTGCAGACAATCCTCATCAGATAGCTGGTTTTGTATGTTCAAGCTCAAGAAATTTTAACAGCTGATACCTGGGAGACCTCCTAAAGAAGCAGATATTCTGCAAATCACAATCTTGTTGCCCCCAAGTACTTGCAGTATTGTGTGTGTATATATATATATATATACTGTATCTTTATAGTAACATAGCAGGTAATGTGGATGTATGCTTATGTGCTGAATGAAATTAATTTGTCTGATGTTATTTAACACACTTCAATCTTATGCTAACTAGGTTTTTATTCTTATAAATTTCCTCCCCAGTTGGGTGTCTGGTAAAACTGCTTTCATAGTGGTGTTGACTGTACACCACTGTACACAATTGTAACATCAAAGGCATCATCAGACCAGCCAATCATTATTATTAATCGATATGTACTGTTGGGCTGTTCCTGTTCATCCGTTTCCGGGATGCAATAAATGCTACACTCTCGAAAAGAACTGAGGTTGCCTGGATATTTCCTGAAGATTGCATTCTATGCAAATCT